>NW_019524735.1:1290589-1413392 GCF_002814215.2 Seriola lalandi dorsalis | reverse complement strand
CCCCCCAACACCCGGTCCCCTTGACTGTCTCCTTCACAGTGCGCTCACAGGCAGATACAGCTGAATTTCAACCGAGCTGGCCACTGTCCTTGCAGTACGGGGGAAAACAGGGACCTTGCAATGATCTCGCTGGACTTCAATTTCAACATTTTGACAAGGGACCTGTCATATTATCTGGAAAATCAAGTGAAAGTTGGGCTGTTCGGCTCGGGAGTAGGACTGTCTCTGGTGCTGGGCTTTAGCGCAGCGTACACCTGCTACTATTTGATTTCAGTAGCGAAGGTAAGTAACGTTGACACATGGTTTATGACCTGAGCGGCTGCTTGTGCAGGGACTCGTTGCGCCTTATAGCTCGCATGTTCAAGTTAAACCCGACGTGTGTGCTTTTCAGGCGGGGGCATCATCAACGCGTGTGATGATACCCGACCCGGTGCATTGGATGATGGAGGTTTCGATCGCGTTGCATCTGTGCACCGGTGGACTAAATCTTACACGCCTGCACATGTGGGACGGATCTCAGGCAGCAAGACGCGCTCTTAATCAGCATCCATACCTGATATGAATATTTTCTGCGTTCATGAGCAGCACTTATATAACTGCATTAAATCAACCGGCAGCAATACGGTTAGATGTCGGCATCGGCGAAGCTAAGCTAACGTTACTGTACGTTAGCTAAAAACGCCGGTATATGGTTGTATGTATTGCTGTTCAGTCGCTGTAATTTTTACTGGATGGCTAGGAGAGACTCAAAATGTGTGTTCCATAATTATGACTTACCTGTTGATTGAGTTCATCACGTGCGTGTTCAACATTTACAAGGTATGAATAAAGCGAAAACCGAGTTAGAAATGTTAAACGGCAAGGTGTTTGAATCGATCTCCAATGGCATGAACTCGATCGCATGCTACATGACCAGTAAGGCCAACATTTTCTCCAATGGGATGACTTAAAAACAAAATAAGTAGTTAATAGTCCAAATTAAGCAACACATGTATATTATTAAATCTACATCTCAATATATATAACATGTGTATGGCTGTTCATTTTAATTATGCAAAGCTAATGCATGCCAAGCGTTTATTCTCGGTCTATCCATGTGTAATAAAGGCCTAAACTGCAGGTCCATGCAGATGTGCTGTGTTTATCTCATATACTTCACACTCTGTGGTCAGGAGGCTGTTCTCAGCAACAACCCTGCTCCCCGCTATAGTTGGATGTTTTTAGATTTTAATCATAATATCCTCTGTCAAGTGTTATTTTTGCATGTTTAAACAGTTTTGATATATGCATCAGAAGAGTTGATGTTCAGTTTAAAGAAATCGATGTAACCATTTGAAAAAATGATTTAGATGTGTTAGGACACATGATGGAACAAAACATTGCTTAGAGCTAAAATAATGTTTTATCACAATGATGGATCTGTTGTGATTTTAAATAACATCACAGTAATTAAAATACATTTTTTAACTCACAACCTGTGACACACTTCATTCACTCTTATTTTTCAGAAGCCACAGCTCATCTCAGGGGGTAAGAAGTTCTACCAGTTTCTGAGGGAGCAATGTCCGGTGGTGTCAGAGACCTACTACCCCACCTTTTGGTGCTGGGAGAGCCGCATCCAGACTCTGCTGAGACCCTTTGTCACAGCCAAACCTGGGGTGGTTTACAGAAAGTAAGTCCTCACCATGACTGACATACTGATTATCCATTACACAAGATGTTTCTTTTCCCAAACTGAAAAATGGGTTTCTCCCTGCGAGCAGACAGACATCACGTGCATTTGAACTCATAAAACGGATTAAGTCATAGAGGTCATATCCAGAGAGAGATAAACGTGAAGCATGCAAGCTAGAAAGTTCACCTTTGACACAGTGCAATAAATGTGTATTGAATATGACAGCTGTCTTGCTCTGCCACTCTAGAGTTAGTAATTGTGAGGGAAAACATTCAGATTTTTTCCATGCCCACTATGCACAGCTTTGTTAAGAAACTTCTAAAACCTAGCCTGGCCTTTGAGAAACTGCCATTGTCTGTTCCCTGATTTCTTTCTTTCCAGTTTCACAACTGGAAACAAATCCCAGTCTTGTTCTTAACCAAGACTCAAAAGCTCAGAGGAGAAAGAGATCTTTTGTGCCACGATGCAGGCTTGGGCTGCCCGGCCTGCTGCTCGATAATGTACATTCTGTTGAAGATTAATTGGCGCTGCATTCTTTACCTCCTGCGTATAAAGGAGATTAAAATGAATTAAGAGAGCCTTATTTTTCATTATTACTATTTATTATTTATTTATTCTTGTTACATCCTCATGTAATTTGTTCAATGTTCATTCCCTGACATTCCCTAATTGACATGGCCATGCTTTTTGGCTAAGTGTGCGTGTGTCTGTATTTAATATAAATTGTACATATATTATGTGATGTGATTAAGTGTTATGTATCAGCCAACCATTTGGGGTTGGACTGAAATAAAAAATCAATTTCTGTAAATGTAGTTTTTGTTTTGTTCTGATGTGGCCCATCAAACTATTTGTAGTTCTTGCTTTGTTCACCCTTCACATACAAAAATAAATCTTAACCTATCATAAAAATAGGATTAATACATTTAAAATCAATTAAGACTCTAGTATTTATCATTAATATTGGTAATCAGTAGAAGAAATCAGTTATTTGGCAGTTTTGAATTCTTAAGTTGAATTATTAGTCCCGTAATTTGCCTGTCCCAAGGACCTTCACGCTGCCTTTGACTGTCCGGTGTCCCCCTGAGTCAAGGAGATAAATATTCCCATAATGCACAGCGACTATATCCAACCCAGTCCAACTCTGTTATCAAACATGGTAAGACTGATGGTCACGATGGCTGAAGTTATTATCACATTTCCTCTGGGGACAACAGGACGTCCACCCCCACCCCCCACCCCCCATAATGAAGTTACACAAGGTCGACCCAAGGACAAACGCCATGAAAACTGTCCTATTTGTCGTACGCTGTCTGGGGTGAAATTTCACTCATCTTGTTGTCCCAGCAGAGGACTGGCAAGAAAGTCCCCTCCTACTTTGAGCGCTGGACACTCTGGATTGGCCCTCCCTGACTTTAAAGGCTAGCCTCAGGTGCATATTTCATGGCGGTTCTGTAATTTCATGCTGATGTCTTTACCACTGGTCGGGCCAAGTCGGCTCACGGGCTGCTGCGTGTGTCTGTGTGCAGTGCAGGTTTTCAAATACACTGGCACTGGGAATGAATTACCTCATCTGCCAGGCTGGGGTTGTACAGCCCAGAAATTGATTGACCATAAGAACCCACTGGTGCAGTGCCCTCCTCCTTATCTTAACTTGCTGTGTGTTGCAAAGCATACTGACAAGATGATCACAAGGGAAATGAGGGAGCTGTCAGTGAGCATTCTACTCACATATCCAGTCCCCCTTTGGCAGCGTGTGTGATGGATACAATGACACAGTTTACCTGGAGCTGAGCAGAAAGTATTAATTGTGCAGAGAATTGAGTATTGTATCCTTTTTAAATGACCATTTAGTAAGAAGATGTGAACTTAAACCCAAATCTAATATTGATTTTAGTACTTTTTCTCATCAATAATGTGTGTGTACTTGAGTGTGCACACGTTTGAAACAAACAAATCAGAGAAATAAATAAATAGACACATAGAGATACAGAGAGAAGATAATGTTCAGAAAGACCCGTGTTGCTGAGTTGCGTGTCCCGCTCGTCTCTGCAGTGAACTTATTAAGGCAGCAGATGGAGGACAGATCTCTTTGGATTGGTTTGACAACGACGACAGCCTCTCTCATCCCGACCCCGCCACCAGGCCCACAGTCCTCCTTCTCCCCGGTCTGACCGGCACCAGTCGAGAGTCCTACATCCTGCACATGGTCCAACAGAGCCGGGATCTGGGCTATAGGTGGGTGGTCTTGGCTGGATACCCTGGCTGAGGTCCAGCGCTGAGCACACATTCAGGACACTGAATCACAAAACTGACGTTGTATGTGCTTCATGTTCTAATTTGATATTCATCTAGAATACAGATTTCTTGTCCAATCAGAAACGAAATACCTTCCGCAGTCATACCAATATTGATTAAATTGTCTTGTAGTGATTTTACAACTTTTATATAATGGGTGCATGAGAGAGAGGGGCTAGGGGTTATTTCAGGCGAAGTGCACAAATAAAGTTAGACAGCTAAACTCTGTGTCAAGAGCTGCTTTTGTAAATAGCCAAACGTAGCACAAGCTTGAAGAGTTGCAGAGGAAGCAAGTTTTTTTTTTCCCCTCCTCTTTTCTCCCTCTGCAATAGGTCCTCTCTGTATTCTCTGCACTCATTCTTTCACCCAGATTTGGGAAGGCATGGGAAGAGAGCCGGCAAACTCAGCATCTTCCACCCCTCACCCCTGTCTGTGTAGCTTAATGAATTACAGCTTATCCCGGTACAAGCTTTGCAGCTTAGCCCAGACCAGCTTCCGAGTATATGCTGCAGTGTGTGTTTAAGCACCCCACAACCACCAGATTCCCCCCTCCTCTTGCCCAACACCACATCTAGCCCCTCCCTGCTGCTGAGTTACACAGATAAAAACAGCAGGTCTGACTCCACCAGATAATAGATGACTTGCGGTGTGGGGCGAGGAGGGGATGCTGATGCCTTTGCTCTACAGTACAAACAGAATGGTCCTCACACAGCTGTGCCTCTCTGCACATCTCATCATATTCTCACTTCTGCTTTTTTTTTTTTTTTTTTTAAGCACGAAACATTTGGGCCACTGTGTTCCTTTGTGCATGGGGGTTGATAACTTGTAGTGACAAGAAAAAAACAAGCATAAGCCTACTGGAGCTTTTACCAGAGCTTTGAAATGTTGTTGTTTAGGGCTGCAGTCAAATATTTTCATCACTGCTTAACCTGCCAGTCGTTTTCTCGATAAACTGTTTGATATGTAAAAAAAAAAAAAAAAAAAAAAAAGATTATTCCAGAGCCTAAGGTGACAACTTTAGATGCCACCATCCAAAAAAAAAAAAAAATCAAAACTGATTTACATGTGAGAAGCTGGAACTAATGATTTTTTTTCTCCATTTATGCTTAAAATTGTTTTTAAAATGTTGGGATAAATTTTCTGTTGTTCAAACACTTGATTAATTGACCTGCTGTGTCAGCTCTTCTTGACTTTGTTTCAGTTAAAATCAACAGATGATGTGATTAAAGGAGTCATTAATGAGACTATAATAATTTAATAGCGTATATGATTTGTGTATTTCAGATGTGTGGTATTTAACAACAGAGGGGTTTCCGGTGAAACGCTACTGGTAAGAATCTACAGTATCACAGGTTTCAACCTGACATTTCATTTCGTTATTTGTTTTTGTCCATATTCAGGAAGTCAGACATGTAAACAGGGTAAACAGGACTGCTAAGGACGAACAGTTTTCCCATTTGTTTCGTATGAAAGCTTCCCAAGCAGAGTTGTCCTTTTCTTTGCTTCAGCCAGCCCAGAGTATGTCAGTTGCACACGTGTCACGGAGCCTGCAGGGAGCCCGAGCAGACGCCGCACAGACAATGTTGTTGCACAGCAGGGATTAAGTTGCAGGCAGATACTGTATTTTAATGCAGATCCACAGAAATATGACCTCGTCGAGCACGTGCTGTTCTGACACCTGGCTTAATCTGTCCTCTTGCACCCGGGTATATTTAGCCAACAAAATGGGCTGTGATAGTGCTTAGCATGCCCACTGTGTTTTATGTGTCCCCTCTCTGTCTGTATATGTCTGCGCTTTGGAACAGGAGGCACGTTCTTTATGGACGACCGTATCACCCTGATCTAATCATGCCATCACTACCATACAGAGATCTCATCCAAAGCACAAATGGTGTTTCATTACAGGCAGGGATTGCCCACAATCAATCTAATGTTCCTCTTAGTGGGTGTAAATCTGAATCAATGGCTGATGTGTCCTGCTGCTGTCTACTCTGTCTCAGCTGCAAAAAAAACTATAAATGTGACATTGAAGCAAAATGTCCAGTGTCACTCAGATTGATTTAAACCTGTATTCTAGGTCATATCCAGAGTTTGGTTGGCTCAGCTGTTCTCAGATTTAGAAAAAAACAGAAGTTGGACATTGTAACCTTGGTGCTGTACCAAGAGGTGGTGGTGAAGAGGGAATTTTCTCCCTCATGTCAGAGGGGAATTATATTCTATGCAAATGATTTAGCAATTGTACGCTCCCGTGAGTGTTTTCTCTGTGTCCAGTTAGTGTGAATATCCTCCATTGTTTAAATAGGCCAGTGCTTTGGAATGACCCACTGTGTGAAAGATGCCCCCTGCCTCAAAAGCTGTCCTAAGTACGTTTTTCCCTATTTCTGGATCTTGTAAAAAAGCCCATTACGTTACACTTTCCTGTGGAGTGGCTTTGCAGTGCAGAAGTTTAAGTCTGCTCAAATATTCCCCCATAACGATATGTATTTTATTTTTGCTTTATATAACTTTATTTGTTATAATTCAATTTGTAAGTTGTGCTCTTTTGCTGCAAAGTCCAAAACCTGTGCGTGCCTCGTAGAGGAACCATAAGAGAGCAGAAAAACAGGAATTTTCTTTGCCTGAGTTTCTGCTTGAATCTTAATGAAGGGCCTTGAAGAGCTGGAGATTCAACAGCCTCCTGAGAATTTAGGCTCCTTCAAATTAGAGCTGCTTTGTTTTATAATGTTAAGTAACCTGCTGTGTCTGACAACTGTGTCTCAAACTGAAGGGATTTTTACCTCTTTCCCTAAAAAAAACTTGGACAGTGTTTTTTTTTAATTTTTTATCAGAGCCAGAAATACACAAATTGAACATTGATCACATGGTATTTGTCAATATTAGCTGGAAAGCGGCACCTTTGCAACATTCAAAAAAGAATTTAATATACAGTATGTTATACAGGTAAAAAGTAAATGTGCTTCATAAATGGGACAGAGCAAAATATAGCTTTTAGGAGAAAAAAGAAAAACAAAGCAGAATAATCATAATCATAATAACAAAAATTACCAATTGCATAATTACTTTTTTAAGGTTTAAAGCTGATTTAGTGAATCATGTTGATCCTCATACCTGTTTCCAACAATGGTTTGGATGTTTGCCAATTAATCAGTTTCATTGTTTAGTCACAAATGAGTTAGTGTTTCCCTAAACCTTAGATAACATCTTTACATGTCTTGTAAAGATCTACAGTCTACAGTTTTGTTTTTTTTTGGAAAGTAAGTAATAGTGTCAATCCATTGAATTCTGGTTTTTGGACCATGAGGTCTATGGATTTCTTGTTGCTACACACCCCAGATGGGACTTGAACCCACAATCCCTGGCTTAGGAGGCCAGTGCCTTATCCATTAGGCCACTGGGGCTACACAGGGACAGTGGGGGGGGGGGGCTATGTAGACTGACACTGACACTTTAATCCCTTTATGTTCATTTTCTATGGACAGGAATGGCAGCCTTTGTGTGTGAGTCCTGAAAGAGTTCGCTCCACGCCTGAAGATGTCCACTGTAGCCGACACTGCAGGCTAATTGTTCTGTCTTCAGCTACTGTATATTTATTTTCAAGTGATTCTTGTCTGCTTTAGCTAGTTGTTTTCCTCATTTGATCACATAACCAGAGAAAGTGGTTAGATACTGTAGGTGGAATATCTTTGTGAAAAAAGTTGAGTGTGACTGATATCTGACAAGATAAAGTAGCCCTGATAGAAAATAGATAAACGGCATGTAAATCTTTTGGAGGCAAGCATCTTACAATTCACCATTTCTTCATGTTGAGTCCTCGTTATATTTTAAATAGAGACAGAAACAGGAAGAAAAGAGTGACTGTATTGTCTTCGTGTCCCATCCAGACCCCGAGGACCTACTGTGCGGCCAACACAGAGGATCTGGAGACTGTTATTGAGCACATCCAGAAGACCAATGAAGCTGCTCCAATCATGGCTGCTGGAGTATCCATGGGCGGGTAATGAAGCCACTCACTATCAGCTGACTGGACATTTCAGTGCAGGCAACGATCCAAACAAATCTTAAAGGTGTAGAGGTCAACATCACGCATTTGTTGGCGACTCAGTGGTAACTAAACCTGCAACTAAAATACGTAGTAATACCCAGAAATAGGCTGACATAACATGTTCCAACATTAGTTCTGCAGCAAGTCTGTGATTGGTTTATGCCGAATGCTACCAAAAGAGAGGCAAAGGAGCTGTAGTATCACTTCAGTCGTTCAGTGCAGCATGCCAGAGAAGGTTTTTTCTTTTTTTTCTTTTTTTTTTTACTGCACAGCTCTAATCCCATGAATTGAAGGATTGGTCAGAAATGGAACATCTCCCAGTCCCTCTCTTTTTCCCCATCTGCCCTCTCCTCTCGCCCCTCTCCCTATCCAGGATGATGCTGGCCAATTATTTGGGGCGCAAGGGCCGGAAAACCTGCCTGAAAGGTGTTGTAGTCTTCTCAGCAGGCTGGGACGTATTTGAGTGCACCGCTTCGCTGGAAAAACCCCTGGACCGTTTCCTCTTCAACTCCTACCTCACCAGCTGCCTACAAGCGTCTGTGCACAGGTCAGCCGAGGCCAGAGCGGGATTAACACGGCCGCTAACTCACAGCTTGTGCAAGGGGCTAAACATTTCATGAGCTTGAATAACTGGGTTTTATATGCTGATTTAAGGTTTGGTTTTTGCAGTGTTAGGCAGAACTACTTAAGTGCTGTTTTTTTTTCATTTGTTAGCTGCTGGAAAAAAAAACAAACATATTTGTAACAATTATAATTCTCTCAATGTATTCCGGTAAATGATACAAATGCACGGTAATGCTTTTACTTTGAAAGTTGAGCTTGATTGTTGTTTCATTAGGTGCTTACAACCTTGTCGGCATCCTTGAGGGATATCTTCGAATGCACATTATTTCCCCTAACAGCAGTGGGTGACAGTTTTATTTTTAATCTCCCCTCCAGACACAGACCAGTGCTTGAAAAGTGTTACGACATCGATCATGTCATGAAGGTAGGGATTATTTTCAGTGACACCTGGCTGCAAATGCTAATCTAATTAAATGAGATGGCCAGAAGTTAATGATGTTACCTGACCCGCTACAGGCAAGGACCATCCGAGAGTTTGATGAGAGGTTCACCTCCATAATGTTTGGTTATCCCACCAATGACGACTACTACCATGACGCCAGTCCTGTCCACAGGCTGAAATCTGTTCAGGTGCCAATGCTGTGCCTGAACGCTGCTGATGATGTCTTCTCTCCATCTCATGGTGAGTCCCGGCCATGTTCTGCAAAATAAGACTTCCTGTACAATCTTGACCTCACTACGGAGCTTTCGTTATGACAATTTTTTTTATTTCCTCAAAACAAATTATAATAACTGCTCTCAATGTACTAATAATGGTACTAATAATACATAATAAAATAGTAACCAGTATGTGCTGGCTGTCAGTACGAATGGAGTAGCTTTAGGAATGGAAACTAGTCCACTGTAGGAGAAAATAGACCTGAATGCTTTGTTTCCTTTGCAGCCATTCCAGTGGAGGCAGTGAAGCAGAATCCCAACCTGGCCCTGCTTATTACCTGTCATGGCGGCCATATTGGCTTCCTCGAGGGCCTGTGGCCTCGACAGAGCACTTACATGGACCGTGTCTTCAAGCAGTTCGCTAAGGCGGTCATCGAGCAAGGCAGCGGACTCACAGACCTCTCCTGATAAGAGAACTTAACAAAGTGTTCCTCTACTTTTACTTCCTCTCTCCTTTTTCTTTCTTCTTTCTTTCCTTTTATCTACGCCGTCCATCCTTCCATCCTTTATTCCTTCCATTTCTAATTCCTTCCTTCCTTCCATCCTTCGACCCTTTTCCCTCTTTTCATCCTTCATCTTTTTCATTCGCCCTCCATCCCTCCTTACCGCATTCCATCCGTCGTTTATTCCCTCCCTCTCTACCTAATCCCATTCTGCCTTTTCCTTCCTTCCATTCACCTTCTTTTATCTTTGCTCTCCATCCTTCCGTCCCATTCTTCCTCCACAAGCAAAAAACAATAATTCTTTCTCATCTGAAAGGCACATCTTATTGAATGCAGAATTTGTGTTGCATTCAACATCCATTTATTCATTCCATTGTTAACAAGTCATTGTATGTAGTCATGCTCTCAATGGCATGCTTATTAAAAAACAAGCATAGCTGTTCTTGTCACTGTTGAGAAGCTGAATCTTTGCCCATCTGGTTTAGTTGCATTAGCTAGCTAAAAAAAAAATTCAGCGATTACCTTGTGCAATCATAATTTTAAAGTACTGTACATGAAAATCCAATCATCTTTATTCTTGAAACGTCCTTTAGTTCAGTTATCAGTAGGATTTTATCCCTCAGGGATTTTCTTTATTGACTCATATTTCTTTCTTTCCTGTATTTTATAGTTTTGTCAGTCATTCTCCATCAGTTTGTATTTTCTTCATTTAAAAGTTGATGTTTCTTATCAGTTGACAAAAAGTAGTATTTTTTTTTCTTTAAAGGAATAGTTTTACATTTTTGTGACCTACACCTTGTTTATTTTCTTGCTGAAAATTAGATGAGAAGATTGATAATGCTTTCATGTCTGTCAGCCAGCTAAGCTAAGCACATTAGCACATTAGCTCAGCTTAGCATAAAGACAGGAACCAGGGAGAAACAGCTAGCTTGTCTTTGTCCAAAGGTAAAAAGAAAAGAAATTCCTACCAGTAGGTGGGTTTTGTTACTGTTGGACCCAGCTAGCTGTTGCTCACTGTTTCCTGTCTTTATGCTAAACTAAGCTAAGCTAAACAGATGCTTCATATAGACAGGAGAGGGGTATCAATCTTCCCATTTAACTCTTTGCAAGAAAGCACATTTCCCAAAATTATTTCTTTCCTTAACCTCCTTCTGCATGCACTTTTATTTTCGCACATTCTACCTTTACGCACACCAAATAGTTCTACAAATGTATAATATGGAGAATAATTCATTAATGACAAGGAATGTGAAATTGCACTATTTTAGTTGAAACTACCATGCCTCTAATTCCTTAATGCAAGGCACTTCATTTCATTCGATATATGAAAGTATTTCCCAAAGGCTGAACATAGAAGTATATGAATTCCATGAGGTTTTCTATGTGAAAATGTTGGTGGATAGTTCTGTTAGTAAGTCTTAGGGTGCTAGATACAGCGGTGTGAATGAAGTAATGCACATAGGAAGACAGATAGTGTATATGTTGGCTGTTCAAAGTGGTGGATGTTGCTTTACGAGATGCGTAGTATCGTTAATGGGACCTGGCTGTCAGCCTTTTTTTTTTTTTTTCTTTTTGTTTTGCCAACAATGATCAAGCGGCTGGCTACCGTGTATGAGTTGGCGTCGATGAAACAAGCAGATCTGACTGGCGGCCAGGTTTTCAGTAATGCACTGCATGAGGGATTTTTGGACTTCCTGTTCCTGTGGAATTTTGGTGTCTGTTTGTTCTGCCAAGTGTCCATTGAGTAGCATGTGTCTCATCAGCGTCATCATGTCCTGAACCTTAACATCACCTCGTAATCTGTAGCACAAAGGACATGTTTGTGTTTTTTTGTTTTTTTTCATAGGATGCTGCATTTCATTTTGTACACTACTTAAAAAAGAAAAAATGTGCAGCAATAAAATTTTAAATTAAAGAAGTGTCTCTATAGTATAAGTACTAGTATATGCACATTATCAACATGAGTGTAATATGCTGTATTTAATAAATTATTAAACAGAATCTAGGTGCATGTGTCTATTGTCTCCAGTGCTTTTGCTTGTAGTGCATTTTTTTAACAGGGTGTATTAGGTTGCCACTGACTGTACTCCAGTTCTTTCTTTCTTTCCTTCTTTCTTTCTTTCTTTCTTTCTTTTTATTTTCTTTTCTTTTGAGGATTCACATCTGTGGGTAAATACTGATAATATCCAGATCGTATGGTCAGACGCTCGTCAGCTCACGCAGGACCTCACCCTTGGAGGCAAGACATTTGACAGTCTACCGCTGGAGCAGGCTTTGCTGCGTGACCGGTGTGTCACTGCAGGGTCACACTCCCTCTCCTCTCACATCACAGTATTGGGTTTTCGCTCCCTGGAATTGACTCACTCCACACTCACAGGCTTAGCCGCTGATAGGATATGCATCGCTGCAGTAGTGGATGTGATCCACCAAAGGCAAACTGTAATCCCCCGGCACTCCACTTACCTTCACCCCAACCCCCCAATAAGCACACAGACAGATGAGCTTTGGTTTTAGCTAGATGGTTTGTGGAAGCCTGAGAGTAATTAGAGTAGACTGCCAAGAGGGATGAATGATATACTCTTGGTTACCATCTATGAAAATTGATATTATGTTGCAGGAATCCCTCTGTTATGATTGTGGCTGATATCCCTGCTCATGTGAGAATGTGCTCTGCATAATTCTATAGTTATAGATCTGTAAGCAAACAGTGTTTAATGCGTTATGGTGATATAAAATATTTCACAGTAGCATCAGTGATATGTTTAATCATGTGTTTAAAAGTAGTTTAATATTAAGTACTGCATTGCCTGAGGACTCAATATCTGAAAGAAATTGGTCAGAGGGAATTATCAGGAGACGTTTTCTTTTTCTGTCAAAGGCATTTGCTGAAATATCAGCCAAGAGCACAAATCAAACAATGACATCAATCTGAGAAGCAAAATCACAGCATAATGGAGATCTGTACATATTGTATAAACAGTCAATTAACCCTTCGCCCTCTTTGTAAGCATTGGACCAATGAATCACTTTAGGACATCCGAAATCTTTAGAGACAAGCCTCTCATGAGCTTTGTGCACAATATCTTTCTGCTTTTCCCAAAAGAGCAATTATGAGGTGCAAGAATCAGCATGCCAGCCGCTTTGCCCTCCCTTCCTTATCCTTTCCTGACAGCAGCTGGCTGAAAATAGCCTTGTGTTATATCACACAGGGGCTGTAGGTTGATGGAAAGTGTGCTCTAATATTACCTCGCAGGAGCTGAAATAGGACTGTCCCTGGACCAACAATGCCCCTGCGCCCTTACAGTGAAGCCAGAGAAGATCCTGGCATCCATTATGAAGCCATATCTGCCCTTGATAGTGATAAGGGTCATTGTGTATGGGCACAGCATGGTTACAGAGGTGTTAGGGAAAGAAGGGATGGTGCTTAGGAAATGAGCAAGGGGCCTGGGATTTTACTCTTTAGCAGCATAAAAAGATCTGGGATTGAAGGCAGAGGGGAGAGTGAGAGGATTATTAATCACAGGCTGGAGACAGGGCTGCACATGCATTTCAACAACACTGCTTAAGTTTTGCATTAATCCACTTTCAAAATTCTGAGCAGATACACAGGAAGGACATTGAAATAATGACCAAAAATCTGAGTTTAAAGGGGCTTTAAAGCTTTTCAATTTGATAGTACAAAAAAAGATTCACCCAAATCAGTGTCTTTGGGTGAGCACAGTGTTTTTTGCTTCTACAAAGTTTGATTAAATAAAAAATGATCTTTAATAAATCACTGGAATTCAACTCCAACCACTCAAAACCATGTTAGAGGCTCTGTGGTGACTTCGACACAATACATGCTTGTGTTTTCTGGAGTTGCGCTCACCTTTTCTGCTGTGGGTATATCAACAAAACCATAAAAGACATTATTAGATTCAAAACAACTGCACTGTGACAGAGTTAAAGACAGACACTTTCAGTATTATATTCAACTTTTAAAGTAATATTATTGCCTTAGTTACAAAGGGCAAGAACTGAATGATGTTTATACCGAGTGACCTACTCTAACCCGTTTTATAGCTGTGAAAACATCTTAGATGTCTTGAGTATCATATTATACAGTTTTCCCATATTTAAAGATGTTCACTAGAATTTAAAATACATTCCAGTGAGTTGAAATAAGCTTTGTTTGCACAGGGTGAGTTTGTAAAAGCTCAGGGTTAAACATGGAAAACAATGATTTCAGGTTTAATATTTACACCTGACTGCTGATGTCTTCAGATTTCCAAAAATAAAATAAAAATAACCCACACAGAAATTAATTTAGAAGTCCTTTTTAATACATTCATAAATTTCCAACAACAATCACATGGCTCTAATATGTTCACAGCCCACAACCACAATGGTAAACATGAGGTAGATCACCCAGACACCAAGGCTACCAATGGTACATGGTTCTCAAACATATTTCAGTGAAGATTGTGAGAGCAAGTTGCATATTAAGTGTTAAATTATCAAAAAAGAAAGACACATTCTATGGACCATTGGAGTTTGACAAAAACGTTTTGATCACCAGTCTTATAAGTGGAGCAATTCTGGGGGATTGGGGAACTTAATTTAATTGTTTTTGCTTATATGGAAATATACTTTTATTTTTTTCTTCTGCTGGCAACTTGTATAGTGCAAGTTCACATTTTTCTGTCCCCCAATGACATTCAGTAAATCTAAGAATCATTCGTTAAGGTCTTGTGCAAAGCCTTCATGAATGGTTTTGAAGAGGACACACTCCCTTGGTTTAAGCGAGCTCAGCATGCAATCAAATATTACACTTCAATATGATTATCAGTCCAAAACGCATGTCAAATAAATAAGAATCCCTAATGGACCTGATTTTCATTTTCAATAAAAATCCAACACAAGAACAGGAGGGGATACAGACATATGGTTAAGGACACATCTAGGTAGATTCTTCTTGCCTTTGCAACATAACATAAATTGCAGAAAGACATTATGACCAAAATATACGGGCAAAAGATACACAAGACTAAAAAAACATCAGTAACCCTCAGTGGTTAAGGGGATGATACAATATATTAATAATGTAAACAAAGCTTTAAACAGTACAGTAGTCTGAAATCAAATTATTCCATCTTGCTTCACTCTGACAAACATTTCTTCTCCTCACAGTTAAATGGTTTCTTCGTTCTCATTGGTCCGAAAAATGTGTGACTTGAGCAGTGACTGTATGAAACGTCACTTAAGGCATATTCTTTGGACAACCCTGTGCAGAAAAAATATAAAAAACATTCCACTTTCAAGTATATAAATTGACCTGGTCAGCTGCTTTTGACACTGTGTAGCCTTCTCTTTGTGATTACCCTTTGTTTTTTCGAGGGAGAACGGGTTTAAGGTACGTGGATGATGAGCCGACGATCATCAACATCCAATCTGCCTCTGAGCTTTACAATGGGAGGTGAAATCGTCAGGCAGCAGCAGGAGATTTGGCAATGAGGACGCTTGTTTATTATGTTGCATTTACTGACTGAACATAATTCTTGAATGAAAACACCCAGAATTTAACTCAGTACATGCCTTAATGCAAAATACATCAGTGAGAACACACGTCCATGTTGCACCATCCGAGTGGAATTACACACGAGCAGACGAGTTGTACAAATACAACTTGTACTTTTCTTTAGCTGTGAAAATATTCTTTGGATAAATTCATGCGAAAGTCATTTTGGAAACTACCACCACAGCTCTTTGTCAGAGGGATTATCAATGCCACAGAAATATTTTAGAGGCACGAGAGAGAGAGTTTAAATGTGCTAGCTCAAACAGAGGTTGATTGTTTGAATCCCTCTGGTGTTACAGTAGAATTTGATACTCAAGATGATAGAAATCCAAAGCAGGTCAACCTCTATGTTTATATTTGTTTGATGTAATGGGCTGATTTTCTTTTTCTTTTTATAGCCGATGAGTGTCGTGGAGTTTGAGAGGCAGAGCAGGTGGAGAAGGGACAAGGAAAGCGAAGGAGAAAAGGCAAGGTGCAGCTGAGGGTGTCTTTGGTGCCAGCTAACATTAAAGCCAAAAATACACAGTGAACAGGGAGAAAAGCTTTACCCCTTTAAGCGACCACCCTTGGATCTCCCTTAAAAACCCTAAGATAAACACATATGTCCTGGGACATACTGTAGTCACAGTCCATGTACACTTACAAATCTTCAAATAGTCACATTATCGATCAGAAAGCGTCCATTTTTGCCAAATACAACAACAAAACAAATAAAGTTCAGTTTCAGCTGTGCTTTTTTTTCCCCCCACAGCAAAGTGTTTTTCAGTAGAACAAAAGCTGAAGTGGAGACAAGCCCAGCAACAAGCAAGAGTTTAAGACATGCGCTGACCCTCTCCAGAGCCAGCCATAGTGCACTGTGGTAGTACAGGTGAGGAAAAGCCACATTATAGGTGGCCTATGTGTCCACTTGTGGGGAACTTCAGGTCTTGTGCTCCAACAAAATCCTCTCTGACCTTCCAGTGGGATGCCAAGAATTGTGATTGCTGGCTGGTTTGGAATCGAACCTACTCCTCATTCGTGATTGTGCTTCTGCAGCAGAGCAGTCCGGACTCAGAGCAGTTACAGGTTTCAAACATGGCGGCCAGTCAGAAAGTAGAGGGGCCGGTCCTCGGTGCAGTTGGCTGTCTGAAACTCGTCGCGCAGCCGGAACTGCCACTCGTCCTCCAGCTCCAGCCGGACGATGGTCTGACGCAGCGAGCTTCGGTCCTGGCAGATCACGCAGAGGGTGGCACCTGCGGACACGATCACGCATCAAAACTTTGATCAGAAAGTGTAGATCAAAACTAGAATACTAGCCTAAAAGCCTGCTTGTCCTGATGTTTCGTCTTTTATTCCCACAATGGCAACATAGAGTCACATACAACTTGAAATAGATGATATAACAACAGACTACAGAGGCAGCAGTATCATCTACAACTGCTCTAATGGGTCACCTTTGAGGAAGCGGAATTTCTTGAGGAGTCCAGAGACGACGAAGGAGTCACAGAGGTAAAGCAGCAGGCCACTGAACACCAGGCCCTGATGGTTCAGGTTGGTGGAGTGTGGACGAGAGTTGATGTAGCACACAGAAATCTGCAGCAGAGGATAAGACAAGTTAAACTTTACTAACCCCACTCAAATAAACTAAAGGAAACATGAAGTGCATTCATTTTAGGTTAGAATTAATGAAGTAATCATTGTGAAACTTTAATAATCCCTATAGGAAGCTGTTGGGGACGTCTTTACAAGCAAATTTAACTGCTTGAAATAAATCACGATGCCATTGCGCATCGTGATTTATTTCCATTCCAAACACAAGAAATGTGTGTAGGTATGCAGATAATGAGGCTGTGCAGAGTGTGCGGACTGTTAACACCTCATCTGCACAAATATGGATAGTTGGCATTCATTGTTTGCACATGTGCGTAAATGCAGGTCGGAGTGTCCTCAAGCAAAACAGATGGTGAAATCATGCAACATGCTTCTCTGTGGGTTAAGAAAACTCAACAAACTTTGGCTTATGAGAACATTCAAAAATAAACTCAGTCAGCAAGTTTCACTTTCTTTTTCTTTTTTTTTCTAAGAGCGGTTCCCCTGAAACAGTTTGTTCAAATATATGAAATTCAGCATGAGCCCTTTATCCCAGAAGAGAGGAATCTGGCTGTTAAGTCTTCCTGTAGGTTTAAGTTGCAGGGAGGATGCTAATAGTCCTCTCTCTTGCTTCCAACTGCAAACTCCTGGGAGCTCTTACCTCCGGGCTGATGTTGAGGTAGCTGTCGATGGACAGAACTGGGTTGTTTCTGTTTTGAACAGCCTTTGGAAACAGTCTGTGGCTGCAGCTCTGCAGAAACCTTTCCAGCAGGAACTGGGCCGGGGCATCCAGGAGGGTCTGCTCGCTGTCTGGGGCGCAAACGTACTGGGACGGGCTGATCGGAGCGGAGTTTTCTATTTCCTGGAGAGAGGAGAAAGTAGTTAAGTGTTAGATGGTGTTTCATATTGTTAGAAGACAAAATATATTCAATATTGTCTGAGTAGTGACACCTACCATGAGTTTAGGTTTGACCTGAAAGTCTTTGCTTCCCCCAGTTGGAATGTGTTTCTTCATCAGGCTGAAGTAGTTGAAGCGACACAGCAGCAGCCCACTACTGTTCACCCTTAGATTGAAGTCCACCTCTTCACAGCTGTACCTGCATTAAAATAAAAACAGCGCGACCAAAAACATCAAGACACTGCACACATCACTATATTTGCGTGACTGGCTACCGTCTTCTACTCACTTACCGATTAAGGTCATACTGAACATTCTGCGTCAGGTCTACGTTGAGCATGACGAAGTCGTGGAGATGACACCGGCTGAAGGGGTGGCTGGGAGCCCTGCGAGCCAGGCCGCTGCTCCACTTGCGAGTGCCGCACATTGCGTACAGGGAGATCTTCGGCGTGGATTCCATATGCTGCAGCACCGCCTTCAGAGACACGTTGGTGAGGGTTGGACTTCCATCTGATGTCTCGCTGAGAGACAGAGCAAAAGGAGGACAGGGTATACAAACATGAGAATGTGATTTTGGGACAATACAGTTTAAAAATGTTGATTTTTTTTATAAATAAATTATAAATACGAACTTTAAACATCATAAAAAATTAAAAGCTAAAAGTTTTCAAAAGTGAATAATAATTCGTGTGAATTACGGTCAGCGACTCCTCTCTCTGCAAACTTCACAAATCACAAACAGTTACTACCTGCCGCCTGCCGACTGGTGGACGTTCCACAGCACGCAGGAGTCGTCCATTATGACGATGAAAGGCCATACATCTTGCCTCCTGACACCTTGCTCCTCCAGTCGGTTTCTCTCCAGCTCCAGGTTGTGGTATGACAGCTCTTTGATCATGAAGCGAGCGGCGCCTTAAGCAGACAGGAGCGAATGTGTCAATTTTTTCATTTATACTTTCTCAAAATTGTTACACCTACAATGCCCTTCAGCCAAAAAAAACCCCAAAAAAACAGAGCTGCAGGAGGGAATAAACAGCGCAAATTAAATTGAAAAGCTGAACATTAAATTTGAAAAGTGTGTGCACTGGATGCAATACAACTTTACAAGTGAACTCTTAAAGTTTCAGGAAAGACAGAAAAGTCAACACTGTAAGGTACTGAGCATAAATGTTTAAATATTCAGGACAAAGTGTACTGGGTCTATCCTGACAACATATATTGCATGTGGCCACGTTGTCACTAGACAAGGGTGTCTTAAACTCACTGACCCCTGTTGCCACTTATCTGAGAGCATTTTAGTTTAGTTACACCCATTTCAGACAGGCCATGCATCTGATTGGCTTCCTCACAGATCAGACTACTGCGCTACACATTATGACTCTCTCCAGTTGGTCAAGACGATGTTTAACGTTTTACCTCGTGTAAACAAACCATGAAACGTGACCGACTGCAATAAATGTAGGACCGTGTATGATAGATTGCAAGGTGACGTCAACTTAAAGCTACCACAAAGGAGTTTTTTTGACCACCTGTAGTGCTATGGAGCAATGTTTTTATGAGTGGGTTCCTGTTTGGTCTGTATCATGCGTGCATGAGAAAATGCAGGTGCAAAAATTCAAAATATTCAAAAGAGGTGAGATTTTTTTCAGTGAAAAACACCTGATGTAAACAGAAAATTAGTTTGTTTACAACAACATTTTAAAGGATACCTTTGACTTTATTCAAGTTCACCTGCATAAACAGTAAAACACTGGGGAGATGTGGTTTATTGTGTTTGTGTGATTGATCAAAAGTGCTGGACATTGGTATAAGTTTATTTTACTCCAAATGAAGCCACAACATTTACAATTTCTATGTGTTTATAGCATCTTTCAAACAATCCTGATGGCATAAGTTTGCTGTTTGTAGTAAAACGATACCCATCCTCCACAGTGCATCCGTGGAGACTTCAATACAAAGATAATTCAGTTCAGTTAAGCCAGTAAGTTGCTTACCAACTCCGGCGTTGTTGAACATAGCCGGCAGGACGAGCAGGATGTGGTTGGGCCAGTACTTCCTGTAGTGAGGCATCTCAAATTGCTTAACCACAAGGATGTGCACATGGGTGGCGCCCTCAGTGGCGTGAAAAATGTTGAGCAGCCCGTGCTCTTGGTGTCCCGTAGTCGGGGTGAAGATTGGGCTCTTTAACAGATCGGGGTCCTGCAGACAGAGACAGACAAAGATAAAAAGAAAAGTAAGAGTGTGAGTCAGCTGAGATAAAGACTGCAGAACGACTCAAAGGAGTCATTTCTGACGGATGCCTCCAGGTTTAAACTTTAGCTGTCTTTAGATATATATACTTACCTACATATTGAAACATCTGTGTGCTTTTTCTTATACACGGGGAGGGAGTGGTAAACTCACCTTGCTGGAGACCAGAGGCAGGCGCATGCTCTCCAGGTGGCTGCCCTGCTGACTGAAGACAAAGTGCTGCTCCTTGGCTTTGGGAATGACGAACTGGAGCTGGACCTCTTCCCCCAGCATGGACGAGCAGAAGGTGAAAGCATGAAAGGTGCACTCCGACAGCTACAACACACACACACACACACACACACACACACACACACACAGATATGCATTATTAACACAGAGAGGTCACCATTAGACATGACTTCAGAGAGTAAAAAGCTTTCAACTGTCAAAGTATTTTGACAGGTCAGGATATACAGTATGCAGGTGCATTTATAAACCTGCAACAAGGCAGCAGCTGAGTGCCTCAGATGTTTGATGTAAGTCTGTGGACTGCACTCACCTGTGAGGCTGGGCCTGCTTCACAGTAGTGGTGACACTGCTCGCAGTGATGAAAGGCATTGTGGGTGGCAAACCTGCTCAGACGTATAGACTTGGTCTCTCGTTTGGCTGGTGTTTGGCTCTCTCCTTCCTGCTTAAAATCTGCAGATACGAACATAAAAATCAAACACATTCACGAGTGTTTCAGTTAAATCGACACCCATGTACTGCACAAGTTTATTTACAAAGGCAGATTAAAACGCTGTGTTTGCACATTTCTGCTGACCTTTCAAGAACTTTAGTATCTTGTCAGAGAAAACAGGGCTGGCCTTCCTGAACTTAGGGTCTCGGGGATAGGGGTCAAAGGGCAGCTTTCGAATTTCCTCAATGTCAGGCCACTGGGTGTTTACTGGAGTTGTAACCTCTGATGTTTCTGAAAATGAGAAAAAAACGGGATGAGAATCAAAACTGAATCACTATTCTGTCACTACCTTCCATACAACGTTTGCCGTTATTATCTGATAAATTTAAGAACATGTGAAGTCAAAATAAGTGACACAGGAAGTAAATGCAATCCTCACCCTCCTCCTCTTCCTCTTCCTCATCATACACATCCACCTCCAACAGTCTGATGAGCATCCGGAACAGGAGACGGAGAAACTGCAGGTAGGCACCAGTTTTCCCCACCTAGCAAAGGACAAAAAAAAAAATCCTCCCTGTAATACTGCAGTGACTGAATTTTGCATTTTCAGCAGGAAGAGTAATAGCAAATCAGCATTATTGATCAGTCATCCATCCTCAGCTTATCTGTTTTTCTATCTGTGAATAGCTGATATTCATTCAACAGGTCATATGATGCAGTACTTGTGTTTTGTTACCTGCGGTGGTCCACTGAGTAACAAGCGTCTTGGATGCGACACGGTTGGAGCCTCGTAATCGGCATGATGCTGCCTGGCGACGGTCCACTGGCGGTAGTACATGCTCTGCTCTGCCCCCTGCAGGTTGTGAGTGATGAGGGGCCTCAGCGGGCTGCTCCATGCCACATCTGCATGAGGCAGCAGGGAGAAGGAGCTCAGCTGACTGCCTGACTCCCCCGCCAGCAGGTTGTACGCCGCTCGTGACATGATGACCGTCCGCGGTGACACTCGAGTGGGCTTAGAGTCTTGGCCGCACTGCGTGGACTGGCTGGGCCTCTGGGTAGAGGAGGAAGATGGGGAGGGGGAAGAAGAAGAGGAACCGGAGTAGAGGGAAGGAGGGGCCTTGGAGGCTTTGGAGGGGTTGGAGCAGAGCTGGGAATCGCACTCTTGCTTGAACACTTGTGTCACCGTGCCCACGTCTGCGATGGCGGCACCTTCAGGGGGGCAGGTGGAAGTGGAGGGCTTCTGGAAAGAGTCTGCAACATCAGATGAACTGACTCCGTTCTCTGCCAAAGAACCTGAGTGAAGACATGAAGAAAGTCAAATGTGAAAAAGATAATAACAAATTTTGCCCTGTAAAACCGCAGCACAGTAGGTTGTTGTGTGTTTGCGTCTTTAATCTTAAGATTCAGTGTCTCAGTGAGGTTAGGGACTAACCAGAAGCTCTGGTTGCAGCGCTGCCGTTGCTCTGAGGTCTTTCCAGCTCGTCTCCATCGTTCAGGCTGGTGGTGGCCTTCTCTCCGTCTGATTCCCGAGGGACCATCGTCTTCTTGGGCTCATGTACAACACTCATGGACACGTAGGTGCAGGCCAGACCCACCTCCTGCTCCAGGGCTGTACGAGTCAGGTAGCTGGAGTCTATCAGACGCAGGTCGCTGTATTTCAGAGACCTAGAGGAGCACAAGCACGAAGAGGAAGATAGCTGCTGAGAAATGTTCGTATATTTGGGATTTGCGTTCATGTATATTTCCATGTTCTCTCCCACAGATCTTTCATTTTGAAAATACATAGCCGAAAGCTAGAAGGTGTTATAAATTTACTGATACTAACACAACACCAATACACGACACGGGACTGATGGACTGGGTGCAGCACAGAAAGTAACAGGACCTCTCTTGTAGAGAAGATAAGACACACTGAGTGAATGCAGATGTGTAAAGCAACACTCGCATAAACAAAAGACACTACAACAGCAAGAGCAATAATAGATGAGTTAAAGGGAACTGTCCTGCAAAAAACCCCCACCCCCCCGCCACCGAGAGAATCTGATATACTGCCATGTTGAATGTGTAGTGTGGTATTGTGAGGTATGAGGCTACCTGGGGAAAGTCTCTCCGAGAGGGTCTTTTCCCGTGAGGATGACGATGCAGGGAAGCCCCTCCAGATCCTCATAGGTGTGCGGTACCCAGTCTTCATTCTCACAGCCTCGCCACGCCTGCAGCAAAACGCAAAACACAATTAGTGCATAATGTTTGCTCATGTTTAGACACTGATAATATGGTATTATTAAACAATGTTAAATATTTAGTAGTCTATTAGTAGTCTAAACTAAAAGGTGAACACTGAATGCTGTTCAGAAGATGAATAAAGCCTAAACACATGATCTGTCAGCGTTTCAGTGGAGAGGTTTTGGTGTTTCTGGTGGTTTAAATTAGGTTTGAGATATCGATAGTCTGAGAAAAAAGTCTGAGAAAATAAAATGAGACAATTCTGAGAATTAAGTCAGCTCCCTGATAATTACTTCAGACTTCTTTCTAAAACCCAGTTTCATCCAAATTCTATCTATTTAAACACTGATGTACTTGAGTGATTCAGTCATGGATCTGATTTCAGAAACACATCTTGCTTGAATAAGCCAGAGTCCCTTTGTTTAAATAAATAAAATTTTAGTAGAAAGCATGTTGAAAAGAACTGACTCATGTTTTCACGTCATTCTCACCCTGAGGCGGCTGGTGAAGTTTCTGGGCAGGTTGAGTTCAGAGGCAGGACTTCCCAGAAGCACAGCGAAGCACAACTGGAGCCCCAGCTTATCCCTTACATCCTCCAGTCGTTCCCGGGCCAGCATTGCTAGTTGTAGTGAGGGGACACGGACCAGCAGCATGTGGCCCCGCCCCTGGGAGCCCTGTCTACTCGGGGCATTGATCAGGTCCTCCACCATAGCCAGAGTCTCTGGGGTTATGTGGTCTCTCAGAGACGGGGATGAGGTCAGAGCCATCATGGCCTCACTGTACTGCTGAATCAGCAGGTAACTGCGTATCACCATGCTGTGTAGGTGCGGATGTCTGGGACAAGAAACAGAAGATTATTGTGAGCTTTTCAGGTCATTGTGCTATTTGTTATGATCACACTGACAGTTTGGAGTTTCTGAAAATGACTGAAACTCCTTCAGTTTTCAGTGAATGTCATTTGACAAAAGGCAAGTGTAAAAGATTTAACGTTGGATGACAACAACCCATACTGACCTTTCCAGGAGAGTGTGGACCATCTTCTCAAAAGCATCATCACAGCGCAGAATAGGGCTGGCCACGCCCCACTGCAGGGAGCTGCTGTAGTCCCTCAGGCCAAAGTAGACCAACTCACTGGGAGACTGCTCCCCCTGCTGGAGGAAAAGTGTACATGGCTGAGTCTTCATAGTAAATTACTGCATCCACTAAGAACATGGCATATTCTCTTATCAGTGCAATTTGTCCTCAACATTTGTGCTTCTAAACCTTTTCAGCTTGGGACTTCTTCAAATGACAAAGGCAATGTTCAAGAAATCAACCTAATTCTGTGCAGTAATTTTTGTCTGCTTTCCTTTCCTGCTAATTGTCTCATGACCACGTAGATTCGTGTAACCGTAAGTCTGGCCTGTGATGGTAAATGATAATAAATAATACAGAGTGACAATAACATTCTTCTGCTGCTATGAAATACAAAACTGAATTTGCATGCGCTTGAATTATTATAGAATTATTATATTTTTAGTAATAGACAGTTTGGACAATTTTTGGCATTAAATGTAAAAGTACTGCAATTTAATGTACAATGAATTAAATCCATGTCTGATATCTTTTTTTTAAGATTGAGCGGTTATAGTGCAAAAGATTTGTCATATGATCAGAAATATTGGCAAATCTGAAAGAGCAGCGAAGCTCCAGTTCACCTTCCTGTTAATGTAAGTGCATTTCCGTCCACCAGGTGGAGTAGCAACACCACCACATTTACAAATGGCATCTCTATGTTACAGTAACAGTGTAATTTGACAACATTTAGAATTACAATGTCTTAGATGTCAAACTATCTCTTTATACCTTTTACTGAACCATACCTCTTTACATTTGTTTGATTTTGACACCTTTTAACTTGTAGGCTTTTTGAATATAGATTCAAAATTCATGAGGATCAAGCAGATAAAAAAACATGTATTTAGATTCTGGAGTTCCTCCAGTGAAGATGTGCATCACAGACCGAACTGATACATTACACCTACAGCGAATTAGGTTTATCTTGAAGGATAAACTGAAGCAATTTAAAAAAAAAAAAATGCTCACCATATATTTCTTTTGTCCAACAACGCACAAATGAACACAAACTCAATAATTCTAAGTAGTGCTGGGCAGGTGGGTGAAAGGGTAATTAGTCGGTTATGCCTTCCTTTTTCCTTTTTCTTCTTCCTTTCCCTGTCTTTTTCCTCTTTTTTATTCTATGACATGTTTGTGAATTAGTGTCAACATTAAAGGAGCCCCCGAATTTGTCTAAATTGAAAACAAAACCAATAAAAATATTTGATATAAAATTTGTAGAGGCTACTCTGGTGTCAAAATGAAAGTACTTACCAGACTGTTGTTAGAGGGCCAGTGAACTTCGTTGTGGATGCTGATGCGCGACTGGCGGGTCTGCAGTGTGTATGGGAAACAGCTGACCTGCAGGACCAACAGGTTCATGGCATCTAGGACTTCCTGGCAGTTCACCACCCGGTCAGCGAGACCCTGCAGCTCCCCATGGCACACAGAGCCGGACAGAGCACTGGACAGAGGGTGGGGCAGAGTGTTTGAAATCTGTGATGGTTATTTTTAGATTCCTGCAGGAATCCTACCATAGCTGTTAAAAAACATTTCACAAATAAGAACTCATTTAGGGGCATCGTTTGTGGAAAAAGCTTTTGCATTTGCTCCTCTAACTACCTAGTGCATTGTAGGTCATTCTCAAGAAAAAATGCACTGGAAAACAGGAAGTGATCTATTTTATGTTTCTGGCAGGGAAAACAGCAGTTTGCCTGGAATAAACAGAGGGTCTTGGCATGAGCAGCAAAAAAAAAACAAAAAAAAAAAGCACAGGCATCCCAAATGATGTGGCCTACATTTTTACCAAGATTCAAGGTTAAAGATGTTCTGTATTTGTTTTCTCTTGCTTGCAGCTGTTCTCCTCTCTCCCCTTTAATCAGAGTATAAAAAGGGACAATGGCACCGTCTGCAGCCACAACAACTCATATTTTCACACAGCCTCAGATTATCAACAGAGCAAAACAATGTCAGCTCTCATAATCTTTAAGTGGGACTTCCTGTGTTTCCGTACCTTGTGAGGTCAACGTGTGAGTTGTCGTGAATGAGGACAAACAGGGTGTAGGGGTTCTGTTTGACTTTCTTCATGAAGGCCTCCATCCTGGCGTGAACGTCACCGTCCAGTCGCACCACGTACTTGTCTGATTTCTGATGGGCTGAGGAGATGTCTTCGATTCCCAGGTCCACAAGCACCCCTGAGCAAAGAAAAAAAAAAAACAACAAAAACACAAAGAATCAACGACGAGACTCACCTGGTTTGATATGATATTGTCGCCACAACATAATGAAACAACACTGGATTGGACTCCACTACTCTATAAAATTCATCCTCGAATCTTTTGTTAGTGTGGTTGTTGTTGGACGCAAACCTGATTGTCGGATGCGCTGTGCCGTCTGGTGCACCAGAATGTGAGAGGGCGGGACCAAAACGAGAAAGTCCACTTTACAGAAGCGCCCCAAGTCGAGGTTCTGGGTCCCTGAGTCGGCGATGGAGCACACTTGAGAGAGAAGGCTGCGAGCCACACTCAGCTGGTTTGGATAGATCTGGAACACCTTATTTAAAAGCTCTGCTGCAGGAAAACGTAGAAGAAGAAAAATAACTTGATAGCATCAATATCGTTGTTGATTTAATGTGCAACAAAATAATAAATTACCTGAAGTAATACAGATATTTAAAATGTGGAGAATACTACTATCAAAGACAAACATTGCTATAAACTTGTTGTAGTTTATAGAGTGAAAAGTCTCACATTAGCAGCTGACCATTACAATGAAGCTATATAGCTTTTGACTAATAAGAGGCTGTGATATTCCTGAGTGAAACAGGACTATGGCCATGGTCTGGACTTTACACCCACATGTGCCAAATGCCAGTAAAATGTTGAGTTCACTAAAGTGGTTCAGGAACATATTGAGCCATATTTTGTTTCCGTGGCGTTTGCTTAGTGTTTGGTCTTTGCCTCACTTTTCCTCTAGTGCACTCTTACTCGGACCATGAGCCACTTGATTGGGTGACATAATTATATGTCAAATAAATATTGATTGTTTTGGTTGGTAAAAAAACCCAAAAACTGGCTACTGTGCCAAGCTGTTCAGTTTTGGACAGTGAGTTCGATGGAGAGCAGTCAAACCTCTGTCTGAGGGCGGTGACATACTGGCAGCCTCCTGAGAGTGGATGTGGTCAGTGACATCCCCCTGAAAGGGCTGGATGACCTGTCCCTTCCGTCGGCGTTGGTATCGCACCAGCTGCTTGTCCAGATTGTCCCCTAAAAACAATCAATCACAACAGTCATGCAAAGACACGGAGCCAGAGATGCGGGTTACAGCTGCACCCAAATATTCCCTTTCACATATTGTGCAATCAATAATGATTGCGTGACACCACATGCATTCACTTTATTTCCTTCATCAAACAGCAAGCAAAACAAAGAGCGCATGTATTGCGGATGCAGAACTCACCTAGTGACGTGGTTTTAAAGTGAGACGCCAAGATGCTGACTTTCCCTGTGATGAGCTCATAGCTGATTTCTTTCAGAAACTCATTGGTTGTCAGCATGCCTTCAGCTAAGGCCCGTGCTTGGTATTTTCCTGTGTTCAAAAATTGATTTAGATTTCATTACTGCAAAGTCAATATGGTCAATTAGTCAATATAAGATATGAACAAAGTCCAAATGATGATGAAATGGGTCAGCCAGGCTACAAAACTCACCCAAAACAAGCACACAGAACTCGTTGCTGTTCATTTTAGAGGCACATATGATGACCACATAGGTAGGCAGGCACTGCTGGTGCTGAGGACCATCACTGAGAGAACGTAGTGACTCAGAAATGCCCTCTCCCAAGGAGTTATGGGTAACCACAACATGGACGC
The DNA here is from genome assembly GCF_002814215.2 of Seriola lalandi dorsalis. Lineage (NCBI taxonomy): Eukaryota > Metazoa > Chordata > Actinopteri > Carangiformes > Carangidae > Seriola > Seriola lalandi. Next base: position 1,385,529 of record NW_019524735.1, on the reverse strand, counting down.
TGCCTCCAGAGACGCTGGCTTCCAGTCGAGCCAACCAGGGCAGCTGGGACGGAGAGATGGCGGGACCCCCAGGACAGCACAGCATGGCCTTCAACACTATCTGCTCCAGCTCCTCCCTCAGTGGAATCTGCTCGGAGCCTGCAGGAAATATTGAAATATCAAAACCATCAAACCACTGATGAGTCATTTCGAGAAAGGTGCACCTTAGTTCACCTGGGGTCATACGTATGCCAAAGTTAGATATCTATTTTGCCAGGGATGTGTCTGTGTTTGAATAAGACACCAGCACCCACGGTCATCCACCCCCGCTGCCCTGTGTGTTTGATAAGAGCCACCGTGCAACATTCTGGTAAAAACAAATGAGAAAGAGATAATGTGAGGTTGTGTTTGCTGCTTACCTAAACGTGCAAGATACTGCAAAGTGAGCAGAATCATCGTCTCCACACTGAGTAGCTGATTTCTGTTGACGCCCAAAGTCTCCAGGGTTTTCTCTGTCAGCTGGCTGCTCTTATAGCAGCTGACCAGCAGGGGGCTCACCACTATATCCCCGACATTCCCATAGAAATAAGGTAAAGTGCCATGCCCTGAAAAGAGAAGTCTTCATTAGACATAACTGAAACATATAGAGGCAAGAAGTATGTAATAACAAGTAAATATAATCTGTAGCTTGTTCTAAAAGTAGTTAAAAGTTCAGTTTAAAGTTTGATTTTTAGATACTTATTTTTTGAAAACAAGTACAACAGGTTTAACATCAGAGTTTCAATTGGGGAGTGATACAATACAAAATACAATGGGCATCCATCTCATGGAAAATTGTCAGACTTCTGGATCAAATCAAAATATGAAACAAATCACAGATATTTTTATTTTTAAATAAGTTGTGTCATCTGAATATGGGCTGAAATACAGGAAATGCTAGGCATGCATCAGTGTGATAGGTAATAAGCTGAATGTGGGAATATAGCACAGGGTAAACTTATCTGAGCTCAGCTTTCACAGAAATAGAGTTGAACTATCTTATATGGATGAAACATTGTTTCGTTAGTCAACAGTATCAGACAGCGATATGATGAGAGACATCTGCAGCAAAAAAAGTGACCCACTCATATGTCTCTCTAACTTCGCACTTCTAAAAGTGGCTGATTATCATCACCTGCAATACTTAATTTTCAATTTGCTCTGAAAACTTATTCTGAAAATGTAAGATTCTGTGTTTCTGAGATTAGTAATGGTTGTTTCGATGGGTGCTGTGAGATGGTGCTTAATTTTCAGTATAAAGAATGAGCAGATCACTGAAATAAAGCTTGTACCGATGAGGATGACAGGGCGAACACCTGAAGAGGTAAGCAGGTTGTCGGGGACGATGACCGTCTCTCCGGCTGTGACAGGTTGGGGCTGAATGACTCCAGCTGCCGGTGGCTGAGGAGAGGAAACTCCTAATACAGAACCTGGATGGAATTAAAGGAATAATTTGTCAATACTAGGATTAGTCTTAGGTTAAGCTTTACCATATTAGCTTTTTTAGATTAGCCAGAAAACACTGTATTAGTATTTGTGGCTGTTGTACTCTGATGACAGAAAAAAATTTGGACAGACAATTTATTTGAAATAATGGTGGTATGTATAACCACAATTACATGATGTGGCAGAAGTCTTTTTCAATCATGCAATTTTTAAAATAATTTCTGCTACAAACTCTCCATCTCTATCTCCATGGAGATACTCAGTGAATCATCCCTAACAACCAGACGTCAGGGATGTGGTATACTTGTCTCCAAACCAGAGGGAGGGAAGAGGGGGGTTGTAAACAACATAGTCGGCACAGAAACACACCACACACATATACACACACAGCGAAATTAACTAAAAAAGGAGATACATGACATATGAGCTTCAATTTACAACCCAGCTCTGACTGACTCATGTTAAATACATTAGAGCTCAAACATTCATTTTGACAGGGGGAGCACGAACTGACCTGGGGAACAAACAATTGGTCGGATGGCTGGAACAGGGACTGCTGTTGGCGGGACCGGCACTAACGTGGAGGGATGCCAGCTCCGGTGGCGCTTCTTCGGAGGGCCCGAGTTCATGGCAGAAGATACTGAACATGAAAAACAGACACAGAGAGCGACATCAAAATAAACAATAGAGCAAAAGCACCAGGTAATGAATATATAACATGTTGTGCTCCAACAGATATGTGAGTTGATTGTCAGAGAGAAAAGAGAAGGGCTGACCTGGACTGTCTCCTAAGTCAGCTGTGCGATACCCCTGACCCTGAGGCCCTAAGGAGACCTGGGAGGGGCTCAGTAAGGGAGGACGCCCATCAACACCCAGACCATTGGTCGGCCCGTTCACCCTCAGAGCTGTGGGTACTGCAAACACACACACAGATGCACACATTAAAACACTACACACAGTTAACACTGTACATTTAACCATGCACAGATTTAATTAATGTGGAAACATGACTAAGAGGCTGTGCATAGCTATGACCAAAATGCATACATCTTGCATACATCTTCACAATTACAATGCTAGCAAGCTGATGTTTAGGAGGTATGATGTTTACAATGGTCACCATCTTAGCTTAGAGTGTTAGCATGCCAACAACTGTCAATTAGCACTTCACACAAAGTACATCTGAGGCTGCAGTATTTAGTCATAAAACAAAGTTTTGGACAGATTCAAAATTTGACCTAATGGTGGTGCTAGAGGAAAATTCATTAAATCACAGCGCTAATAAAGTTGTCTTCTCTGCGGATCATGACTATCTATAAGAAAATGTATGGCAATAGCAGTTACTGAGATATTTCAGTCAAAGTGATGGACCGACCCCCAGACAATCACCGCCATCCCTAGAGCCATGCCACCGATGTGGCTAAAACAATATTAGTGGCTAATACTTAAATAAAATGTACATCTAAAATATTGTCATAACTGTAATTGTCTGCAGGGACAGAGCAATACATAAAAATGAGTCAGTACTAACAGTGGCTTATTGATTTCCTATACATGATTGTCTATTGCCAATGACCAGATTGGACTTTTTCCAATCTCATATTCACTGTGTATGCAATACACCAAAACATTGATTGGTATGTGTAGCCTTTGCTTGTCAATATCACAACCTTGTAAAGGGGCTAATGGATAGCAAGGCCTTAAAAAGTCATTACAGCATTCCTTCTCCCAGTATTGATTGGTGTGTAAATACTGTATAAGAGGACACACACTCATGTGTTTGGGTGTACATGTTACGTCCGTGTGTGTGTGTGTGTGTGTGTGTGTGTGTGTGTGTGTGTGTGTGTGTGTGTGTGTGTGTGAGTCTGAGCGGGCCATAGCAGAGGTTAATCTTGACTCCATAGTTAGCCTCAGCTCCATCTGCCTTATGTTGACCCATGTTAAAAAAACAGAAAAAAAGAAAAACACCTGTAGCTAAGCAACCCCCTTTCAACATAAGGGCAAGGCCATTGAGATATCACTCACATAAAGGCAAAGGCTTATCAGCAATTAAATCCTTGCAAATGCCAGTGTCAAAGCATGGATGCAGCTAGGAATGTGGGAGTGTGACTAAAATTTATGCAGTGTATCTCATTATGTTTTTTTTTTTTTATATCATGCATTGTAATGGAGAATGAAATTAAATTGAAACCATGCAAAAGCTATTGGTGTGCTGAAAAAGAGCTTCACCTATTGGTAGAGTCTTGATTCCAGGTGTGGAGGCCAGAGGTTTGAGGAAATTGCAGTCTCTGCTGAGGTCCTGACTCCCGAAAAACACAGAGGATGTTTGTGTCGTTCTCGTGGGTGGAGAATCTAAGAATGAAAACAGACGTGTAATATTATAAAATAAAACTCGTAAAACTCTTACCAACACTCCGTCTGGTGCATGGTGCTTGCTTCTGCACAGACTGGCTATGAATCTTCTGAATAGCTCAAAACCCTCCATTCCTCTGATTGGTCATTTTGTTGCCTTTGGACATCATGCTATGACCTCATGCTAGTATCAAACAAAGGTCAAATACTAACTCTTCTGCGTCTGTATCCTTTGTCCATTGCACAATACAAACAGACCATAACTCTGCTTTTCATCACTCATTTCAGGATAAACAGTCATTTGGCTCTGAGAGGTGCACGTTACGGTATCTAACCGCTTGGCTTCCTAAGCGAGTGTCAGTGACCTCACAGTGTACCTGAAGGTCGCAGTCAGGCGATTTTAGGCAAGAGTTATCCCAACAACCAGCCCCACAACTCAGCTGTCTAACACATTAAAGTGTGAGATCTCTGCTGACAGGCAGCTTCCAGGTTCAGAACAAATCAATACCGTAAGCCCAGGAGCTTTTTTCAATCAAAGAGGGAGCAGGCAATGTGTGTTGTGACAGGTCAGAGAAGAACAACATCTCCTTGTGGAGAGGCAGAATCTCTCTTGCAGTCATGATGATCCAGGCTTATGTTACATTACACTCTTGTTGAAGTTGGCGTCACTTCTATATAGGCAACTCATATAAGGCAGTGCTTCAGCTAATTCTAATAACAATATATATTGTTTAGTTTTGATAAATAACAGAATAAATATAAAAGTATAATTGCAACAAAATGGGATGAAACCCAACCAACACAGCCCCCTGTTTGTCACCAACTGAATCATAAACAGCTAAATGGAGTGTTGTGGTTCAAGAGTCAGGCTGCGCTTACCTCATAAACTTCAGGGCTTAGCCAACACAACCTGTCTCTATGGCAACAACATAAGCCTGTCAGCATATACCCACAGATGCAATGAGCCTTTCCGGTGAAATACACAATATATATTTCAGATCGTCATTTGAGAGGGAATACAGGCAAAACATTTTGTGTAACATCAGATTATTCTGTAATAAATGCTCTATTTTGTTTTAGCTTGAATACAATTTAAATGTTTTTCTTCACATGAGTAACTTAATGTCAGCTTGACCTGGATCCTGCAATATTTGCGCCTGTGGTGTGTGCAGTCTCACCTGAGAGGGAAAAGGGAGAGGAGCTGTGTCCACTGGTGCCTCCGTTCTCTTTACTGCTGAGAGAGGAGGACGAGCTGGGTTTTGAAGTTGACGCGTTGCTGGTTAACTGACGGGTTTTACAGTCTGAGAAGGCAGAGAGAGGAATGAGAAAAGCTGGGACATACCGTATGGAAAAGCACATCGTCAGGGACCACATCTGTACACTGTAGGGCAAAAGTATTTTTTTTTTTTTTTTTATTACCTTTCCAACAAATGAGGGGTCCTTTGCACAGAGCACCCTGAGAATTCTTCACCAGGTAGTATTTTAAGTGCTTCTGCTTCTTGGGCTGGGTGGATAACTTCAGGTTGATGTGGTTTGAAAACTCAGTGAAGTATCTGAAACCTTTTTCACCACAGCCCACACAGTTTCCTGAAAAACCTGCAGGTAACGTAATAAAACCAAAATTACTGTGTGTTAGTTTACAAACTAAATTTCACATATCTATGGTCCAATCCAGTGTATGACCAGTACAAGCTAACAACAGAATATATTGATATACATGATAGCTGTCTGTCTGCTTCACTCCTATCTCAGACCATGGGAACAGACTGACCTAAAAGTGCATTTTTCCCATTCTCGTCAGGCAAAAAGCGGCGGTCCACGGCGCACACCAGAATGTGCTCGGGGACACTGGGGGACTTGGCACCCACTAGCTCGAAGCCTGCTGGGACTTCGATGGGCTCCGTTGCTATGGAGACCAGGCGGAGGTCTTTGCCGGCCTGACAGAACCCTGAGAGAAGAGGAAGAAGCAGATTTGGAAAAATAAAGATGCTGTTAATCTTAGCAACAAGCTTAATGGCTGTATTTTCTTCTTCGATGCTTTGTAGACATATAAACGTGCTGAGATTTTATAGGCTCAGTTAAGGCCTGTGGGTTTGGGAGGTTACCGTCCAGTGTGCAGCAGCCGTCTGGTGCAGGTGCCTGCAGGTAGGGAAGTGGAGGGCTGCTGCTGTCTGAGTCATCGTCCTCTTCCAGCTCCTCCAGATCGTTGGAGGAGTGGCCGTTCATGTGCTCGTGGCCTGGTGTCTCCCCGCCATGGAGGTCGGCCTTCGACTTTATGTCTGATGGAGATTTTAAATCATGTTATTTTCACTAGAGGTGGATTACAGTTGTGGGCAGCAATGTCTTCTACAAATTCAGCATTGATGTAAAGAAAAGAGAAATCTTGATAAAGCCCTATTGCAATTAAAAACCACGGGTCCAGGGTCCTACCTTCCATGTTACCAGGATATTGCTCCGGCTCTAGGTAGAGCTGTGTGAAGATGGGCTGTGGGTCTCCACTGCTCGAGCGTAGTGAAGCCTCAATTGAGTTATGGAGAACCTCTTCAAATCGAGCAGACTTCAGCTGCCCGGCGTATGAATTCCCCATTATCTGTGGAAGCACAGAGGAAAGATGCACAGTCACGATGACGTTAATCTCTGTTCATTGATTAGTTCCTTACAAAAGAATAGCAGGCTCGACAGACTGCGACTCAGCAACTGGTGTCTCGCACAAATATATTCACATTTTCAAATGAGCACAGCTGTATCTGTCTGAGGGGTCAGCCAGTGTTGGTCAGTGGCCGTCTATTAGAAACTCTGTATGAGCCTATTTATACTGTAGATGTCTCGAGAGGAAAGGACTTATAGTGCAGTCAGAAATTTAACCCCTTCAACTGTCGTAGCAGCAGTGCAACATCAGACTTATGTGTTTTGCATTATCAGCTGTGCTGTACATTTAGACCTGAAATAATCATGTTTTATACTTTATGAAAATGATTGAGAGGTTATGCTTGATCACAAAATGAAAATCTGTCCAATGTTAATGCAAGAAAAAACAAATTGAGTAGCCCCACTCCTTCTTGTGGTGTTGAAAGGGTTTGTTAATCAAACAATATACTTTTTTTTTTATTAAAAATGCTAAAATGTTGCTCATTTCAGCTTCTAAAAATGAAGATTTGCTGCTTCTCTTTGACTTATATCATAGTCAATTCAATATTTTAAAATTTTGGGCTGGTGCTTGAACAAAAGAGGAATTTTGAATACATTATCTTCGGTTCATGGAAACTGTGATAGGAATGTTTCACTATTTTCCAACATGTCATAGAACAGACGCAATAAAACAGGGAATGATCAGATTAATGAATAATGAGAAAAATCATTCACTTTAGTATGTTCTATATCTTTTGTCTTATTTCATAACAAACAATTACAACACATGTGCACACACACTCACACGCACGCACATGCACACACACACACACACACACACACACACACACACACACACACACACACACACAAACACACACTTTCTCTATGTCAGACCAAACATAATGGCCAAGGCCAAAGGCTTTTTCCTATCTTTTTTTGGCTCTTTCTCCTTCTGTCTGTTGTGTCACTCTGCCTGCTCTGCCCCCGTGCCCCCTCCACCCTAGTGTCCACTCTGGGACATCTGCCGGGGTCGGCTGTGTGGGCCCGGGGTTGGCTGGCTCTCTGGTGGCAGGTGGCAGCTGGACAGAGGGCTAAGCATGTGGTCACAAAAAAGAAAGCAAGAGAAAGGGACAGAGAGCAGGACGGGCAGAAAGCACTCCAAATGTGGTGAAAAAGCAGCACTGACCAATGGCTTCGCTTCATCATTGTGTCCATTCATCACATCAAGGCACTCCCTACTCAAACTCCCATTTTTTAGTTTGTCAAAACATGTCACCAGATCTGTTTTCAATATACCGAGCCAGCAATCAAGAGTGTCCAAACTGTGTGGGAGGAAAAGTTGAAAAAGAAAATAAAAAGGAGGTTTTGGCTGCTTCCCTGACACATAAGTTTAGCCTGAAATGCTTTTCATGTTTGTCCTTGGACTACTTTTGACTGGCGCAGACCAGTGTTGTGGTTCATGAACACTACAACAGCCAAGTGGAGGCCCAGGTTGCAGACTTCAGCTGTTTGGAGAAAGCTCAGACTTCCCATTCAGGCCTAACATAGATCATTCATAGCTGATGAAGCACTTACATGATCAGCTCACGTGTATCTATATTCTGTTATTGAATATTGATATATATGTTATAATATCAATATAACATCATATATTTATGTATGTTATAATGTAAATATTGTTGAAAAAGTAAAAATATAGTTCTCTTAAGTAACCATGTCTTTATTTATACATCATCTAAAGCAGGAACATGGAGGTAGGGGCTTGTTTGCACTAACCCAGTTTAAGAAAAAAAAAGGTTTTATTCTTTGCTGCAATTAAATCATTTCTATGTTTGTTGTACCGTGAATTAATATCGACTAGATGTGCAGTGTCTTTTATTTTATGACTGGTGGGGAGGGTGGGAATCAAGCTGGAGTTGCCTTTCTTCTCCCAGATCTCATTTTGTCCACGCCTGGACAGGTTCCAGACCCCGTGTTTACCTAACAACCTTCCTGGGGAGGAATATGACCAACCCAGACAAAAGACAAGATTAACAGTGCCTGACTGTGCTGTCAAGGAGATAAGCAGCTTAACAGAGTGAAGCTACAGTATTTCTTGCTTAACTGATGGAGGGAGGTGGCTGCATCGAGAAACAATGAGAAAAGGGGTTTAAAAAATAAAAAGAAAGAGAGAGAGAGAGAGAGAGAGAGAGAGAGAGAGAGAGAAGGAGAATGAGTGCCTGAGGGCGTTTTTAAGCAGCCGCTGCCTGTTTCGATTGTGAAGTCAAAGGAGGCTCCGGAGGCCTGTTTGGCCGGCTGACCCTCAAGCCTCAGAGGACAGGTTTGTCATTAACCTCGTACAGGCCGGAGGTGAACACAGAGAATGACCTTTTATCACCTGCACCACTTAAAACAAAGCGTGACTGTGGCAAAGGTCGCCTAACGGATGTTTCTGGGGTGTGACTCCGGTGGTTGCTAAGGTCATCTGTAGTCGCAGAGGGCTATTTCAGGTGAGTCAGCGGCTGCAGTCTGCATGATAGATGAGTGGATTCTACCGCGGGAGAAGCAGTTTAATGTTCAAAGACTAATGGGCTAAAAGTGGAGTTTTCATGTCAGTGAGCGGTGCCGGCCTCTCAACCAGTCAGACGCTCAGTCAAGGCCATTCCTCATCTCCTGGGTGGCATCAACAGATTGCATGAATATGACCCCAGGTCATAATAAGCTAGACTAATCTCCACTCAGTGGATATGAGAGGACCGAGGCAAAGAAAATATGAGAACGCAAAACACTCTGATGTAACAGCTGAATTGACTGAGAGATAACACACGAGCGAGGAGTGCATTCAAAAACAAAAGGTGACTTACGTTGTCAGATCGTTCCCAGGCGTGAAGGGACTTGTTCACCTCTGCTACATGCTGGGTCACTACCACTCAACAGAAACGTTCGGCAAAGACTGAATTTCACTCAGGGCTTCGGGACCTGGGGGAGAGCAGTGAGATATCTGATTAGTTCACAGACTGTCACTGTCAATGAAACAGTGAGACACAAATTTAAAGCATAAAAATTTAGGGCTAAAATCCAAACAATTCTCATTTATTGAAAAGACACTGACAGATTAAAGCAGATTGCTGAAGTATATCTCAAATTAATTACAATTTATCCTGGAAAATTCTTGAAAGGGCATTTTTTTTCAAAGTTTCAACACATAGGTGAAATAATTGTGAGAATTGGCAGTTTCAGTTTTCACATCAAGAACATATGATTGTGTGACTACGTAATGTAAACAACTGTTTTTTTTTGCAAGATAAAAAACAATGTTGCGGTAAAGCACCATTGAAAAAAGAATGCAAGAGATAATCTGGTACTACAGGTCACCACAGTCCAAAGAAAATGCCCATTCACAAAATGAATAGGTGCTCTTATGGCCACTCAAACACAAAATGCGGCTCAAACCGTGACATATGTACTCACTATCAGGAGGCTAAAAGGGTGTTATTTGATACCACGGGCCCTGGGGCTATTTTCATGAAACACAATTGGGTGTTTTAGTTTGTAGCTGCACTCACACACACACACACGCAAACACACGCAAACACACACAAACACACACACACACACACACACACACACACACACACACACACAGTCACTCTCTGAATGGATTTGCCAGTTACTTTGACCCTTTGACAAAGTATTGTTTAGCCACTCAGGCTCTGATATAACGGAACTAAAGTTCCCTCTGAAACATTGACTGTCACAATCTACCCAGTCATCACTTCTGACCGTGTGCTGCTATTCTGTAAGAGGGAGGCCGGTCTGGGGTCCAAGTTCTTCAAATAGCAAGTGTACACAAGCTGGTTCAACTTGCATTTACTGACTGGAACTTATTTTGTGAATGATTAGCCAGCTAGATACAGCTAATCAAACTTAAGAGTAAAAAAAAACGTCAATACGTCAGTCAGAAACCTATGCTGCTCTGCCTCCGGGGGGGGGGGGGCAACTGAATTCCTTACTCCAAATAAATATATATATGTGTCAGAAATCGACTTAGCATTGATCATATGAAATCTGCTTTCCCAGCTTATGCAAGTTCATGCTTTGCCTTCCACTGGATGTTCTCACAAAAGCTATGAATCTCAACATAAGCTTCCACACTCATTTCACAGGGAGCAGAGTCTTGAAATATTTTGATGCTTATCTAGTTCTGAAAGGTAGACGACACAGAGGGAGACGCAGATGGCTCGTGAGATGAAGACGAAGGTGCCGTAAATCTAGACACTGACGAAAGCCCAGCCCGAGGCGCTTAATAAGGTCCTGGTTTTCGAGTAATGACATTTGAGGGAATGTTCAGGTTGACGGGCTGCTGTAGTTTTCAATGGATTCAAGGCGATGGTTAAAGATAAATGCATTTCTCGCATACACACTTTAATGCAAGTGCGACTACATGTACATATATATATATATATATATATGTATATGGTACAAAAAAAGGATTTCTTTCTTTATATATTTAATATCTATTTTTTCATTATTCCATGACCTTTCTTAAAATACTGTCTTGTGTACCTCCATCTGTGTTATCTGTAGTAGTATGATTGCTTAGATTTCACATTGGGAACTGTGATCAACAATGATCTGAAATAACAAAACTATTCCAATGTAAAATATGGCAATAATAGCAATTCCAAAAGCACACATTGGAGTAAGTAAGTAACACTTACTGAAGCATAAATGTTTATATTCTCTTACATTGTCTGGAATTGGTTTGGTCACAGTTTTGGTTTGCTTGGAGTGGAGTGATTTAAAAGTCTGACTTATATCACATGCTAATATAACCTCAAGATGATAATTAACATTTATCCAAACCCTGCCTTTTTCTTTCTCTCTCATCCCTTTGTTTCTCCCTCAGCTGCATAATAACATTACAGTGTTTACAACAGAGGGAGAGAGGTAAGATTAAACTTAGGTCCCATCTTCACTCGGTTCGATCACATTCTGAATCGGTAGAAGCTCCGTGTCAAAGTCAAAAATATTCTACAGTTAATACTGTCCACACAGATAAACTTGACACTTCATCATTGTTTTAAATAAGCTAATTAAGAAGTTACAGGTAAATAAACCTGAGTTTATCCAGGATTTACTTAAATTAAAATTAGCTATTGAATTTTTTTTTTTTTTTTCCAGTTCTAAACTTGACAGCAGATAAGATGTTAATGGGAATTTGGATAAATATCTCAGTCGTTTTCACTTCATTGTTATGCTTCAGCATGTAGAAGTCCATACCAATAGGTGAAATGCGGGAAAGAGCTCAGCACACTCTTAACATTAGAAAAGCTGTGGTAAAGAGACACTGCCCATCAGACATGAGAGAAAGGGGGATGGGGGTAAGAAATGAGTAAAGAAAAGACAAACATGCCTCCATGTTCTCTAAATTAGGTGCTAAAAGCCCATCTCATTAATGCCACATCAGGGCCCCATGTGACACACAGCAAGCAGTTTAAAAAAAGCTTCTCCTGTACCTTCCATGACTCCTCGACCAGCGGGTGAACCCTTAAAATCCAAATCAAATGCAGTAAATCCCAAATGTGAAGGCAGCTTTTTTTTTTTAGTTTTTTTTTTAAATACAGTCCATGTTAGATAATAAATCCTTTTGGGAAGAATTTGTTGATATCCAAGCAGCATATGGAGTTTCACTCTCCTCTGGTAGTTCTCAGGTCACCTTTGTCATGATCCTGTATAGAATGAAATGGGAATCCCACTCTTTCCCTCAGTACAGCAGAAACCCTCCCTCTCTCAGTCACATGCAAACAAACTTACACACACACATACACACAGACCCCTCCCCCAAGTCCCCTATGCCCTCCTCTGTCCTGTGCCATTTGCCAAGGAGGGAGGGAATCCACCGGGGGCTCATTCATCTTGGCCCTGCTGACCCCCTGTGGTGACAGATGCTCTTGGAGGCCTGTGGGGGGAAACAAAGAAGGGGAGCTGCATCTCCCCACTGCCACACGGCCACGGCGCCCTGCCACGCGTGACCCCCAGCACGCCGACACATCTGCCGTGGGCACTGTGTCGTGTGGAGGTATTCGAGAAAAGGAGGAAATCTTTAAATCTAACTTTCACTCTCACACTTGAGCTCAGTTCAGTCTCTCGCTGCCACATCCGACTTTTTTTTATTGGGGGCCAATTCAGAGACAGGAGAATCCGTCTCAGGTCAGCTTGAGCATTTTGTCTTCGTAGCCTTGCCCGGGATTGACCCCACACTGGGGTTTTACTCCCGCTATAAATACCACAGGCTCATCTGGTCAAAATAAATAAACGGAAATGCACCACAAATCAACAGGCGCTGGCAGATGTTGAGAATTATTTGTCATTATAGCTCAATGATCAGCCGTAGTACCTTATCACGATGTTTCCAAGAGGAGAGGGAGCTCATTTTGAGGAAATACCCAAGGAGTTCAGGACTGATGATATTGTACTGTATGTAGGTGAGTGAGTGAGTGAAGTCAGATATGTGTCACATCACCACTGGGAAACATACACATCTACAACAGTTGAGTAAAACATTAAATTTACTTGGGACTACATCGAAATGTAGGAAATCACTTTTTTCCTGTGAGTCAAGTTTCCTCACAGGCTGCCAAATTCTTCAGTTGAAAGGTTTCAATGTCAGTGATTACATTTGCAAAATATAGTTTAAAAAAAAAAAAAAAAAAATCTTTTTCTATTCAGGTTTGCTAAAATGTTGGACTATCTCCTGGCACTGAATGGGAAACACAACTAGCTGTCAGATAGTCAAGTCTAACTGTACTGCCAGGATCTTATTTTGTTTTTAGAACAAATCATCCATTCTTCTTCATGTAAAAAAAAAAAAAAAAAAAAAAAAAAAGAAGTTATCTATCTATTGTACAGCACCCTTAAGCTTCTGTGTTTGTTTTCCTGACAACTAATTAATGTCAAGTAAAGTCAGCAAGAATTTGTCAGGTAAATATTAAGGTCTAAGTAAACTCACATCTACTTGATAACAGGGTAGATGCACTCAACACTCAAGTCTCTCCTTATTGCCAATATTTCCCTGCAAATAAGTTGATTAAATTCATTAAGGCAGATGAGAGCAATAAAAACCTAGAATTGTCTACAAATTGGGTTTTGGTTTTCACTGAAAATACTCAGTGAAAACACAAAGTAATAATGGTAAGTAATGTCCGAAATAAGCTCTGGAATCACTTCTGTTGTTGTAAACGCTCACTTATTACCAACATCTCCTTTTACTGGCCCAGGTGTCTTTCTTCACTGAGCCGTGTGACTGATGTTCCAGTTCATTACCACAGACACAGTCAACAGTTGTTTTAATCAGGTTGTGTGCAGCTCTTCTCACCTCCTCTCCAATGGTTATATTAGGGCGCAGTCAGTGTGAGGGCTGCTGTAAACCACCACATGAGCCAATCAGGGCTCCCATTAGTCCTTACGGGGCTTTCATGCGCTCATTTCTCTCAATCAGCCACATTTGTCTAAACATTGGGCTTGAGTTTGACTGTGAAATTTGTCCGGCTATTGCTGACTCGGACCACACATGGTACATATTAGCTAGTCTCAAGCAGTGCATCGGATTACATTGGACAGTTTAATATTGTTAATTAACTGTTCGCTATCAGGTGTAGCAAAAGTGAAATCTTTACAGCGATCCATCTGATGCCAGCGCAGCCAGAAGTTCAACTGGGGGAAAAGAGCTGTCAGTGTGATTTATGTCTAAGCCCCTGACTTTGACATGGCCAGTCTTAAATAGCCCATTTAAAACGGAGATAATGAGTAAACCCGGCATTTTCTTTGGCCTCAAAAGACACTGTGCAAAAAACAAAAGAGTGTGGATTGAATGGTTGCCCGCCCCTGAGCCCATCTTTCACCGCTGCATTGAGCTCCTGCTAAAATCCCTGACAAAGGGGAAGTATCCCTGCCACTGCCACCTGAGGAAAGACAAGTCACATGATCAGCTATGGGGGGGGGGATCCAGGGAGAGAGAGAGAGAGACTGAGAGAGAGAGTGGGGGGTTCTTCCTCTCTTAGGATTCCCAGAGGAACGCCACAGCTTTGTCTTAGCTGACTCAGCAGCTGCCCAACACATGACGGTTGTTTGGAGCAGCTTGGAGCGAGCTCCAGGAGAATCATCTACCAAAAACTTGCAACTGCTACTGTTCTTACATTAATGAACCATCCTAATCAACCTATCTAACCCAGCACATGAGAATGGCTTCCATTTATTGCATAACAAGGCGGGCTGAGGGTCTGTCACTGCTGGAGAAATGAAAAGTCATCTGCAGATGAGGTTCGACCGACAAATTGAGAGATGAGAGGCGAGTATCGGGTGAGGAGGAAGTGCAACGGCCATGGTGCTAATTAGCGCGTCTGACTCTTATAATAAGAAAACAATCCCGCAGTGTAACTGTCAAAAAACCAAACAAGAAAACAACATAGCTACCATGTGAAAATTCCCGCAAGAGAATTCCCTTTTCTGCTCGCTTCATATGGGCTACCTGACGCCAAGGGTGTGAGGACTCACACTGTTGTTTACTATCCGGGTGGCAGTCCACAGCTCTAATTTCCTTATAAAAGCCCCACAACCTTCTTCGAAACCATCCTCCCCTTCTCCTCGGGACTACCTGCTGGGCCCTGAAGTGCAAATCGGTGCTAGTGAGGATAGCAGATGAGCTAAGGTCATTCATGGCTTTCCAGTAGGCCACACAAACAAAGGCAAACATTCCAGCTGAATGCCATTGCTGAAGTCGGCAGCAACAGACAGAAAGAGAGGGATAAGGAGACAGAGCAGGGCTCAGTGGAGATAATAGCCTGAGGGTGTGTGTGTGAATCCATGTGCATATGTGTGTGTGTGTGTGTGTGTGTGTGTGTGTCTGTGTGTTTGTGTGTGTGTGTGTGTGTGTTCGAGGGGATTATCTGTGGAACTATAAAGTGGGGTGAACCAAGGTTTAAGGCCTGGTGTGACCATAGGGAACGGGGGCAGGGCCCAGGGCCTGAGGAGGGGCGGACAAAAGGAGCATTTGGGCAGATGAAGAAGCCATCATCATTAAGCCACTGGAAGTTTACTGTCCAGTTATAAAACTCATTTCAAAATTAGGGGCTAGGGGGTGCGTGTGAAAGGGCAGCAGGGCTGGGAAGGCCTGTCGGGCTGGAGGTTGGTGTAGCGACTCATGAGGAACTGTAGAGCTAATCCATTAGGGGACAAGCAGCCTTTGTGTTAACACTAGGTTGATTGGAGTGGTGACCTTGCCACACACTTTGGCCCAGCGGATGAGTTTAAGGGCAAGGCATTTAACCTTAAAATAAATCTAAGCCACGGACAAAGGCCAGCAACATTTAATGGCAAGGGCCCACTGAACAGATGACTGATGCAGCACAAACGAAAAACAAACCTTGTTAAAAGCAGCCAAGTCCTGGATGACACAGAAGGCTCTACCTACATGTTCACAACAAAATTACAAATATCATAACTAATATTTCATCTTATTGCTTGAAAAATATTTCTAAATATGTAGCCTCGAGATGTAACAATTAGCCAATTAATAGATTAGTCAATCAAATTCTAATTTATCATCAACTATTTTAAGAATCAATTATTTATTGAAGTCATTTTTTAAGCTTCATAACTCGAAGTATTTGCTGTTTTTTTTTTTTTTTTTAAAGCTGTTTATGATAATAAATGGAATATCCCTGGATTTGATTTGTGTGATTTATGTTGTATGGTACGTTTTGATCAGTATGCGTATGGTTAAAGTAGCAATCTCGAAGATCTCTGCTTCGTTATCTTTGGGAACACCTACAAGGTGAGTGCAGGTTTGTTTTTGAACCACACGTTATTAACTTTCTGTTAGTGACTCGTCTTCCTTGTGGTTTAGCGGATGGGTTACACTAGACACCCAGTTTGTAAAAATGTAAAATGCAGCGACTTCTATATAATTTCACCAGTGGGTCACAGGCTCAATCACCATTGTGTTACCTCAATATAGTGACTTGTTTAAATGAAAGTCTTCAAGATTGCCACATTAAATATTTTCATGTATTTTTACATAGGCAGTCTCATCTCACTGATTCTGATCCATTTTGACATTCAGTTCCATTAAGGACAAACAGATGGATGACGTGGCTGACCTCCATGCCACACGAACAATTTTGTGATCATGTGGTACACGCAGTAGACAGATACCGGAGAGATGAGAGAGAGAGCATGATAAAAACATCCAGAGAAAGATTGCTAAACTGCAACTGGGTTGAGCTGCAAGTGAAAGAGTAGGCAAACCCACCACAAAACCAACAGAGGGGCAACATGGGGGTCAAATTTATGATTTCAGATAAACCTCGAAGATTAAAGCGGCAGTTCACTCCAGATGACGAAGTAGAGTTAGATGCGATAGGACTGCCAGCAGGAATCCCTGGTGAATTTAAAGCACAAAATGAGTTGACATCAGGATTAGAGTCCATATTGCCCTGGATCAATCAACAAAAATGTAGCCTGGATAAATTATATCTACAATAACCAACTGAGATATATCAACTACTAGGGGAATGCTGGTGGGGGAGGTAGCCTGTCTGTGGATTGGTTGGACCAAAAGTTAGGAAAATGGGGAGCCGCTTTGGCAAAGGCAGCCATGAGTGCTGTCATAGTCCTAATTTTGATTTCTTTTCTGGCATGTTGCATCGTTCCTATGCTGAGGAGACAGTGCCTGCAAGCCATGGACAAACGAACGGACATGATGATGAGCCTGCAGGGAGCTCAGATGATAAATGTGCTGGCAAATGGACAACTTTGGTACCTGTTGATGGACTCAATGGACTGAACTTTAACACATCACACAGAATTATGCATATGTAATCACCAATGTTCTCTAACCAGCAGTGTACTCGAATAATGCTTACATAATGATTAATACTTACATGATTTGCATACATGCGCACTTATAGGTCTACATACATATATAAATGCATTCATGTAACCAGTAAGAACTAGAAGAACTATTGGGTAATCAATGTTTTCGTTGTCTGAGCAATAGCCAGGTTAACTCGTTATCTATTGTATATGTGCTGTGTTGACTGTGCATGGTTCAAGGTGTGACTTGTGAAGTCGGTCGCCTGTGGGGAAAGGGGCCATGGGAGAATTTTCCTAATGCAGGTTTTTTGCTCCCATACATCTTTGAACATGCAAACTGTCCCATGTACTCTAATTGCATTATAGTGAAAGATACTATTATCACAGTAGTGTTACAGTCATAACTATATCCAGAATATCATATAGTTTCACTGTCACCATTTTTGCAATGTAATGTTATCCATCACTCATATTTCACACGTAGTTTAAATCACGATAGTGATTTCAGGGGGAATATGTAGGAGCGTGAGAGCCAGAATATGGTTTCGCAGCCAACAGAGTGGGCCAAGACACTTTGACTGTTTGGGAAAAACATGGAAAATAGGAGATTGGGAAATAAGAATAAACATAATGTCGAGGCACATTGCCAATGAGAGCACAGTGACCTGGATGCGCGCCAGGAGAAAACATAGTTGGTTAATAGTTAGGCAAGAGTAGTACGACGAAGCCAAAATGATTGGAAAACAGGATGCACATACACACACATAGCCATCTGAGGTATAAAAGAATTTCACGTTCTGTGTTTGGTTGTTGTTGTCTCTGTCTATGGCTGCGAGTAGGGCCGCTGTGAATAAAGAGACTCCCCGCTCTGACACCTGTGTCTCGACTGTCTGATTCCTTTTTCTCCCAATCTCCTATTTTCCATGTTTTTCCCAAACAGTCAAAGTGTCTTGGCCCACTCTGTTGGCCGCCAAACCATATTCTGGCTCTCACGCTCCTACAGTTAAAACAATGGCTTCCCAACAGTTTCTCACAAGACTGTTTAAAACAATGCAACTGAACATGACTAGTAACAAAAGGTTTTGGTGTCATTACGATATTGTTAATGGATGTTATACTAATGAACAACACACAATTTCGTCCTTTGCAAAGTTAAATATGATAATACTAATATAATAATACTTTGCGCTTCTCAGCCATGAATCATAAGATCCATAATTTCAATTTACAGCAATTAAAAAGATCAAATAGCATCATCACTTGCCAGAAATGCCAGGTCTTTGATAATGTGACGAGCATTCAGTGGGATCTGCTCCCACGGCTGTTGCCCCTGATAGAATAAGTGAATGAAAGTGAAGGACGAGGGAGTTTACAATGCTGTTCATGACTGTGTAATAAAACGGAAGGCCTGTCAGTCAACCCAATCTGCATTTTACAACGCTGCTGGGTTGAACACCAGTTCACCCTAAGTCATAACAACAGGGAGAGACACAGGACCCTAATGCATTTATGGACTTATTCAGGGAAGCCATATTGAATAAGACAACAATGAGTTCTATTTCATACTGTAAAGCTGTCACTGGCAGCGGTCAAACTCTGGTCAATGGTAAAGGGCAAGAGGAGGGAAGGAGTAAAAACAAAGAACAAAAAACAAAAAAAACATGAGCAGTTACAAGATTCACTAAAAGTTTATATTTTTATCCTGCAACAGCAAAAATCATTCCTGACCTTTTAAGTAAAAATGCTTAAAAGTAATTTGGGAAAAATTAAATATTATACAGAAATTAAACCACTTATATTTACCAGTTCTTTAACTGCATCCTACTCTCATAGACAGAAAACAATCCTCCACCATCACCATGGCTTCCTCCAACATCTGGTCCACACCTAATGGCTCATCCCAGAGTAGATCTTTGATGATGGTTGACCAGGCCTTGTCCTGGCCATAAATGGTTGTTTAGACAGCCCTATTTGTTATGGGGTGTAAAAGGTGAGCCATGGAGAGGGCCAGCACTATCAAAACATTGGCTCTTATCAGATGACACAGCTAGCAAAGGGGTCAGGTTCTGCTGCAAGGAGCCGTCCTGAGCTCTACATCACGTCAGTCAAACTGAGGTGGGATGTCACGTGACACCAATGATGAGATGATGACCGTGTTCTATCATCTTTTAAAAACTGAAAAGTAAATACATAAGCATCACTTGGTATTCTTTGACTTGTAGAGTGGTGACAATACACCTGAGTTTTGCCACCAATACCGACACATACAGTATGTGTGACAAAACACCCTCAACTCATGATCCACTCACTGGATTTTTCTGTATTAGCCTTTTTGTTTGTATTTAAAGGTCTCAAATAGCAAATGGAACTGGCTCAACTATCATCATAAGTCAGAAACACATCAATCCCATGATACAACAAATCAACTTTGTACTAATTATTGGGAAAACTCAAATCAAGTAAAATATTAATTAACCCTTCATTTATTACTGGAAATGTTGTCTCTGTATGTGTTGAACTGTATGCTTGCATGTAGACAAGAAGTTGGAAAAAGAATTTCCCTTGTAAAAAATATAGTGTAAAATGACCAAAATTATTCTTCAAATTAGGGATAGATATTGAATTGATTGTGAATCTGAACGGCTTAATGCCAGATTGGGGTGTGAGATGGTTCTTGATAGTCTTTTGGTGCTTCAAAAGCAGTGAGATCAGATTTGAGGTTAGACAATTAATCATCAATTATCTCGATAATCAATACATATTTTAGAATCCTTTTCACGACAATCATGACACGCTTCTCCACTGTTGAGCGTGTGCTGCTTTTCTTTGTCTTATGTAACAGTCAACTGAACATAGTTGCTGACAGGACAAAAAAAGACAATGGAAGATGTCACACTCTGAAATTTTTCATTATTTTAAAGACGGTTAATGAACTAATTGAGAAAATGATTAGCACATTAATGTATCGTTAGATGCAGCCCTATCTGCTCTACTCATTATAAATATTGACGGCAAGATGAAGATAAAGAAACCTTGTGTCTGAGTCTAAAGATCTTCACATTTTAGTGCTTAACTAAAGGTATATAGATAAAAGGCGCCGATACAATAGACAGGCGAGCCACTCAACCTTCCTCCCTGAAAAGTTCACACCACTGACACACTAACTTAATTTAGCCATGCAGATGTACTGAGTGCCCATGGAGAGGACATAAGAAAGAGGTCTGTTGTGTTTATCAGGCATCCAGAGAGAGACCCACTTTTCACAATAGGACCTCTCCTTTCTTTTCCCCCCTGAAAAAAAGTCTCAGCCACCTTGAATCCATTTGAGTGACACCGTGACAAAGAGGCTTCTTAATGTCCTGACGAAGGAGCCTCCTCTCCTTTCTCTCTAAACTTCCTTACCGGGCGATCAGCTGTATCCATTATGCCCCTCTTCCTGACCTCAGGCGGCACTGCTGCATCAACAGCGCCCCACCCCCGTTTACCCTTCTCCCTCTCTTGCCACAGCTCCTCCATTACCTCCCACCCTCCCGATTAATAAGCACCAGGTTGCCCTCGGTGACGGGACTCACACTTAAATCTCATCAGTCCTCCTTACTTTAGCAAGAGCCACGGCATCAGCAGGACTCTTTTTGTCTTAACAGGACAATGGAAGCAGGGCCATCCTTTGTTGAGGGCTTGACCTCACACACAAACCTTGCTGATGAGAAAAAGTGACAGTAAACCTATTCAGCACTGGTGCCACTTCATCCTGCATTGATCCCCCTGCGAGATATAGATAGTTTACCAACTGGCAGATGTGACAGCTAAGACAGGGAGTTTTGGAAAATATGGTGTAAAATTCTGGTTAATAAGAAACTCAGGTGCACGCTGATATGAAATTTCGAATGAAAAGATGCAAAAAAATCGATTTCAAACGTGTTCCTTTCTTCTACCCAGCCATGTTCCACAATTTAACCTATGTGGTGCAGCTGATTGATAAAAGGGCCATTTAGAAGCAAATTTTAAGATGTTCTCTCTTCGAGATGGACCCACCAAAACATGGCTTTCTTTCATTTAACAGTGATACTTATCAAAAATAAACACAGAGAAAATTTGGCCACAGTAGATTTCATTGTAACCCTGATTTAATACAGGGCAGCATTCTCCATTCACTCCGATTTGTGGATTATAAATCACAGTTTCTCTTTAACGAACATCAGTTTGGCAGGACAGTAAACACCCCAACTTTACTCTCTCTCCCAGTTTTGCTGTTACACCCATTACTGTAATACATACAACTGTAAAGCAACAGCAGAACTACATTTACCCCGAGGCAATCGGTAGAAACAGCTAGCCTGGCTTTGGTAACATATTCCACCTACAAGCATCATCGTAAAAAGCTCATTAAATAACTCTATATATGTCCTTTGCTTAATCTGTAAGAAATTTGAAGTGAAAAAAATGTTCACCATTTTAAGGGCAGCTGTGTTTTTCCTATACAGTACTTATACAGAGCCCGAGTGGACTACCACACTACAAGCACAGCCGAGTGTTGCTTGAGCATTCCTGACTTGGCCCTGCTATCATAGTGAACAAAGAGAGAGAGAGAGAGGCGAAGAGAATCTTTGTAGATAAATACTGTATGTCCTCAAGTATTTAGTATTTTTCTTCTTAAAGACGGGAGCTGAGATTGAAGGTTCGCTGCAGTCAGGAAAACATTAGACGAAACAGCCAACGTACAGACAAATGACAAATGAAAGGAAAATCTGATATTAAGTGTCTTAGCAACATGTTGAACCACCACTGGCCAGAAAAGCTTCAATGCTCCTTGGCATTAGGTCAAGGATATCAACTTATTTAGTGTTTTTCACATGTTGATACAAACTCCCCCTCTATTCAGTCGGGTTGAGATGTATTGACTGGATCATAAAGCCAAAGCATATCATTCACATCACTGTTATCCAACCATTCAGTCATCACCTCATCACCTGTGTGGAGGCACCGTCCTCACAGCTCAGCATAAACTGAAATAGAAAAAATGTCTAGCTACAAAACAGGTTGGTATGGTTACACGTGAGTTAATGTGATTAAAAAAAAGCGAATCCTTGTTTTAATGCTAATTGATTTCATCGGCAAGTCAATACACAGATCTACTTAGAAAATCAATGAAGAATTCTACCAATACTTTTCTATTTACTGCCTGTACTTTCCAATTGTTCTTGAATTGTACGTGCACAAGCAGAGAGATTGAGAGAGAATGAAGAGAGATTGAGATTGAGAGAGAGAGAGAGAGAGAGAGACACACACACTCAAAGAGAGAGAGAGAGAGAGAATGACCTCCCCTGCCACAGAGGAACGTTGAGTCCTCGGAGCAGAGGGCTGGGTCTTGGTCACCGTAGCCTTGGACAAGCTGTGACAGCCTATGGCAAAGCCTTCTGCTACAGGCAACCCTCTCCCCCACGAACCCTGGCAACGTCAACACACAGTGACCTTGTGATTCAATTTGTGGAGGGAGGGAGAGTGACAGAGGGTGAATTGTTGGTTTGGGATAGTGTTTGTGTATCTGTGAGTGAGTGCGCGCGCGTGTGTGTGTGTGTGGGTCTGTGAGTGGGCAGGGAGATTTGGGACAATATATGTGTGCAAAGGCGAACGATGCTGCTGTGGAAATCTGGCTACAAGCCTAAGTGTTTCCAGCTGTTGTTAGCACACGTCCTGCAATTCACAGCAACAATACAGAACACACAATACTGCAGGATGCTTCCAACTTTTTGTGGAAACAAAAAAAGTGGATGAGTAAGATGCATATATAAAACTACAATAGATTTGGGTTGCAACTAATGATTTTTATCTGATCTATTGATTTTTATGATTAATCGATAAAACGGTTAGTCTATAAAATGTCAAATAAAAAACATTGAAAAATCTCTGACCCACAGTCCAAAACCAAAAGACAACAGAGAAAAACAGTGAATCCTAACATTAGAAAAAGCTAAGCTAAGCTCATTTAGTCATCGACTAATGTGTGACAAGTCTAAAATTTGCCAAAGCTGACATAATTTATTGTATGATTATGTTTTGCACAAATATATAATTTTGCCTGTGCACTGTCAGTGAACCACTACAGTTGCCTCAGGGATATTAAATGCGGCATATAATCAAAAGCAGAGCACTTGTGAAAATGTGAAGTGGGCCTGTTGCAGCTGGCACAGAACAAAAAATGCAATCAAAGTATAATAATGAATGTAGATGATCACTGTCATGTGCATAAAAAAAAAAGAAAAAAGAATCTGGCACTTGTAGCAAAAGGCCAGGACAATGAAAAGCAAACTAAAAACCATTAACTTCCCTCCAGACTATTGTGCAATGATCCATCCCATGGCACAGCACATACTGTACTCTTTAAAAAGAACATGTAAGCTGCAAACAGTAATTTCTGGCCGCAGGTACTGTTCCACTGGGATTGGCATCTATGCACAGAGGGGGGTGGGGGTGGGGGTGGGGGGTACGGCGGTACACCCTGTGAGAACACACTGTTCCATAACAGCGCTGTACAAGAAGGGATTCTCAGCTGGATGATTTCCAGGTTTCAGTGGCAAGAATGAGGATATATTATTACTAAGTGCTCTCCACAGAGCCGCACACATACTTTGCTCTACATGAGCTCACATCGGTGTAATGGAGCCCACAAAAAATCCAAGAGATTGATCTAAAAAGTAGGAACACTGGAGACACGAGACAAGCACTTCATGCCACAGCCATGCTGTGATGTGATGTGAAGTGATGTGAGATGCAAGGTGACTCAGGTGATAGGGTTATTAACCTCATTTGTGTTTATTGTGGCTGCAAATGAAAAGAGTTCAACTCAAGGAGCAGACAACTGAAACTCCTCCTTCAAGTTGACATGCCACCACTCCCTTGCAAACACACAAACACACACACGCACATGAATGCGGTCACGTTTAATGGCGACCCTTTGACTTTGCCGCGGACACGCTTCCTGACGAACGACTTGGGGGCATGTCCAGATAAGTTCCATTCATTTCTGTCAGGGAGGCATTTCGGCTTTGATCTGGGGGTGGAGTGGGGTGGGGGGAGAAAAAGAGGGCAATGGAGGTACACATTTGGAGCTTTTAACTTTTTATGCTTGTTGTAGCTTTATATTCCGATGCTCTGGGGGAGTGCCATGAAAGAGTCGTTTGTTGTTATTATTGTAGTATTATGTAATAGAGACAGAGAGCTAAAATAAACCAGGGAATGGGTTCATGCATTTAGTTGGTTGGTAAACCAGGAGATCCAGTGGTGACAGATAAGAACCTGTCCTGCATGTCAGAATCAAGAGATAACCAACAGGACAACAGGAAGTGCCATCTACTGGGGTCATGTTCCACTCATGCATGAACACACACACACACACACACACAATTAGCATCAGGAGCCTGCCTTGCAACAAAGAGCAGGATGTTCAGGCCAGTCTTTTTGGCTGTACTCCTACGTATTGCATGTCCTACCTTCCTGACTGTAAGTTCCTTCCATCCATCACTAAAAGCCACATTCTAGGACTGCGAGAGAGGCAAGGTTTTTTTTTTCTTGGCTCAGAAGAATGTCATATACACACAAGCTTTCCCTTTCCCCTTCACTCCTGAGCAGGCCATAAACACCGGGGCATTAAACGTACTCACACCCAGCAGCACAAATTCATGGTCAAACATTTAGCCAAGAGTGATTTGTCCAAGAATTACGTTAAATAGATAATTAACTGCAAAAGTTTCTTCACATAATGCACTACTTTAACTCAACAGAGTCAAAGACGATGAGAACATTTGCAACATTACAGAACAAGCTTGTATGGGCTTTAGGCCTAAATTCGTGTTTTGAATTCATTAAAGATAAAAACGATTCGGCTTAGCCTCAGGTTTAAAACGTGCTCTTGATTGGATGTTCATTTGAAAAGTTCATCACTATGCTATTTGTTCATTGAAAAGCACCGTAAAACTTTACATTTTATAACCTAACATTCCTTTTCCATAAAAACATAGGCTTCAATATTCTAATGCACTATAGTGACTTTCATTGAATACATTGTCACTGATCTGATTTGTAATTAAAGGATGTGATAAATGAGTCTTGCTGACAGACACAGAGCCAAATTGAGACTTTTGAAAACTGGTAACAAAGTTTGAGAAGAGGAGGCGATATTCCTTTTTTTGTGCAAAATGTTCCTTGAGCTTTATCAGCTGCATCTACAATGTAGTTTTTGCTTTGTGCTCTGCATTGTGGAACAATAGCAGGGCTGCAACCAGCTAACTACTGCCAATTTCAATTTATTTTGTCGATTAAGTATCTAGTTTATGAAATGTCAGACAGTAGTGAAAAATGCATATCACATGTTCCCATAGTATGCACATTTACCACTGGAACACACTGGAGATAATTCTAAACATTTAAAACTAAATAAAATAAATAGAGTTAAAAGAAGAACAATTTATGGACATATAAAATATAATACAAAAATAAAATAAAATAAAACAAAATAAAATAATTTTTCTGCTTCCTGCAGGTGAAACTAAGATACAACAGCTAATGGTGGAGGGCTTTGAGGAGGATGCCCCACCCCCCGCCGGGGGATCAATGCACATAAATGGAAGAGGTCACAGACCTTTGACATCTCCTTTCAGCCGGGGGAGGGTCACAGGCCTTTGTGAGATTGGCTTTAATGATCCAATTGTCAACTGCGTCATACACCTTCATACAGTAGTGCATACAGTTTGGCTCACATTTCACTCCGCCCTATGTTCACTCCACCCTTATGTCCATTCATCATCCTAAACCAGCTACAAGTATGAGGTCTAGATTAAAAAAAAACAAAAAGCATTACCCTGTATCTCCCTTTTCTGTCTGCATCCAGCTGCCTTGTTTCGTTCTTTATCACTCCCACATCTGTCTCAACCTCTTCTCCCATCTCAACCCCTCTTCAGCCTACCCTGCTCCTCTCCAGACCTTATCTGTGCCTTCCCTCCCTCTTCTTTCATTCTGCATTTTTGAAGAGAGATTTGGTCACTCAAAGGGCCATGGCAAGAGAAGATGACCACTTCCAAAGATTCTTTGATGCATTTGGTTCTATGGAAACATTAAGAATAAAATAGCAAGAAGCAAGACCTTAAATAAACATAATAATCAGATGACAGAAGAATGGATGGATGAGATGGAAGATGGATGAGGATACACACTCAACTCAAACCACTGCTTTTCAGTGATGGAACTTAATTTAATTATATGTAGATCTGATTTCCTACAATGGCAAGAAAAACCACCCAACCCTGACGTTGCCATTACAGTCAGCGAATGTTTTTGCTCTTTTTTTATTTCTTCTCAGACACTACCAGTGAACATGGTGTTCCTGGCATTCTTGACCCTCAATAAAAAGGACAGGTTAAAAGTTTACAAGCATCCATGTGGAACACATTTGGCTCTGCAGATCAGCACCGAGATGCACTTTTAATTCTGATGTTTAACTGAGAAAAACGGTCTGACATTAACTGATAAGGACCTCACTGTGGCTCACTGTGGTAATTAGCCAATTCTGTCTATTCTGAGTCTAATAAACTGCCTGTATAATTAAGCTGAATGCTTCTTACTTACACTGGACAGTGCAAAAAAAAAAAAAAATATATATATTTGGCATAAATGTGTGAATTAATCCAGTTTTGTATGAACATCTCTATTTGACAGTGGTGGAAAGTACTGTTCTTAGGTTACATTTTCAGGTACTTAATGTGCACTTAAGTTTTTCAATCTGATTCTTCTATTCTAAAACATTTTACAGGGAAATAATGTATTTTTTTTACTCCACTACATTTATTTGAAAGCCACAGTTACTACTTTGCAGATGAATATTTCACACACAAAATATATGATCTACATTTAAAATATGATGCATTGTTGCAGATTACACTACCCAGTTACAATGAGCTTCACCTCCAAGTGCTACAACATTAAAATGCTGCTCAGACATTAAAGCAAATGTAATAATAGTTAAATAATATGATACATATAGTAAAACCTCACAGAGGCCATATTTTATGTAATGAATATATTGACTTTGAATACTTTAAGTACATTTTGTTAATAACGTACTTAAGAATGTGAATACAGGACTTGCTCTTTTACACTGTGGTTTTGCTATATTTATTTAAAGATCTGAACAGTCTGAACACTTCTCTCACCACTGATATTTGATTAGCTATGCTCAGATCATAGTGTGTGTTTTAATGGAACGATCACCTCTCTTTGTGTCAACATAAATATGGGGCATAAGGAACGTTTTGAAGAGAGCCTCCTGACTCCTGCCTCAGCAGTTTGAGGAATGATAGCTATTATGAGGACCACCTGTTTTCTGGGTCCTGTCACATCACGGTCCAAAACATGTGAAACAAAAGCACTGATCTCTCTATTTGGGATTTGTATCATCTGCAATCAGGCTCAGAAAAGCCCCTGTGAGAGGATCAAGAGAAGCGTCTGCCTGCACTGCCGACTAGTCCCCAGTGATGGGTTTGTGATCTAAACTGGTGTTACGAATGATCTGCGAGGGTGTTTCATGTTAAAGATTTTGACTCATTAGATCAATATTTAAAATGATGATTCTGGAGCTGCTCTGAAGCCACAGCAGAAGCAGAAACCTCTGTCTTACTGACCCGATTGGTAATCAATTGCTATGTATACATTTTTGTTATGACACTGGATAGAAATCTGAGTGATCTCTCACACTCTGGTTTGTCATAACAGTGTGCAATAATTAGAAAAATTGTTGGCTTTCAAATGAACATGCATCTGCTTTCTCCCCAAAATATAAAGAGAGAAACGCTGAGGGACAACTGAGCACACACAAGGCACAAACAGTCAAAGAGGAGCCATGATGTGCTCCAAATGATGGTGAGGGAAGAATGAGAGAAAACGAATCAATCTGTAACCCTGGTGACAATTGCTTTATGTACAAATGGATGTAAAATAGCCATCCATCCACAGCTTGGTTGGGCTTTTTATGAGAGAAATGTCATGTTGCATTTTTTGAAAAACCTCTTTGCCTCACAGCAGGTCTTCTGCACAATAAAAAAACTGCGAATGAGAGATGGGGCAAAAAATAGAGAGGGAGCCATTATCATAACAAGATAAAAGCCTAACGTTCACAGCGAAACTTGTTGTGAGAAGGGGGATAATGAAGGTCTGAGTAATTTGGACTACAATTTTCGGTTTTCAAAAAACTCCATCCAACTCATTCCGCAGTATCACGCCTGTTTGTAAAATAAAAAGTTAAGATCATCACACAAACAAAATGCCCAGAGCTAAACCTCAAAGCCTTTTGCAAAGCAACATGAGAAAGAGACGTCTCCTTCAAGGCTAAAGAGAGAAACCTGTCCGAGCACAGGAGTGGTGTCACGGGGGGGGCCTTACTTATCTCCTCCCAGATTAAGTCCCAATTGTTCAGCAGGAACAAAGACAGCAAGTGAGGAAACCAGCCCCCCAAGGGCCAGATGGTCAGTGTTCAGAGCCCCCTGACCCCTCCAGCCCTTGCCCTCTCTGACAGGGCCGCGCGTGTTCTAGTCAAGACAGGCCACCCAGCAAATTCACAATGCACACTGCTCATACAGTGTGTGTGTGTCTGCTCATGTGACACTGCACTACCTGTGTGACTTTAACGGATGTTTTTCTACAGTAGAATGCTTACTTTTTATATGATGTATAGTACAGAAAACAAGCATGATTGTCACATATGATGACAAATCTATCAGCAGCAAGAATCAGGATTTTAGAATTTCTAGTCATGTAGCTGAAAATGTAAATTATAGTTAACTGGTCTAGAAGTTGCTGGATTAAAATGAGGCTTTAAGATGAAACGTAGCTGTTCAGCATTTGAGACTGAAGTGCAGCATGACCTGAAATGAAGTTGCCATATTATAATGGCCTCTCTCTGCACCTGGTAAAATGAACATCCCTCCTCCACTATAGGATCTGGAAATGTGCAAGTAACTGCCCTTAGCTCTAATTACATTTTTTGGAGGTACAGAAGGGGGGTAGTGGAGATGTAAGCAATGCAACCTCTGGGACATCAAACATAAGAGGAATGGAAAGACCAGCTGTAGTCAAGACAGACTGGTTTGTCTGTAATTACAATGACAAACCACTACAGACATCATGTTTATCTGATATGACTTTATCTAAGCTGCTGAAGCCTGTTTCAACACCAAGCCTTAGGCAACTGTAACAGTATACAAACATGACAAACATGTGAACTATGGTAGCCCAGTTCCACATATACTTGGCATGACTTTGTTAATGATTAATCAGCAGAGGAGACTGATGCCCAAATATCTGAATATCTATAAGATAAACTAATTGACTGCTCATTTGAAATGAAGTATTTCTAAGTTCTAAAGTTCTATAGACACTCAGATGACACTGCAAAATACGTTAATTACAGACTAATAAGGCTATTATATGTAGGTCTGTGACAGGCATATGTTCAGCCGACCATCAATGACAGCCACAAAATCAAGTATTGTTCATTTGTGCAAATGTAAAGGAGCAAATAAAATAAGAAAAAATGGTTTAAAAATGTTGATTTAGTAGCTATTCTCGAGCATTCAAACAGGCTAACTGTCAGACTTTGCGTGTCAATGAATTACCTATCTGCCCCACGTCATTCTTAAATATCCCCTTTCCAAAAAAAAAAAAAAAAAGACCCAGCCTGCACTGTGCCATCACTTGGTGAAATTTCAGAGGAAATTCACCGTTGAAACAAACTTTTTGAAACAAAGCTAATGTTTCAGCCTCGTCCACGGAGCTACAGGCTGCGGAGTGACAACCATCACCCGGAGAGCGTTAACGACCCGCTGCTGTTTAGACTGACTCTCGTTCTTTCGTATGACTTGATACTGAACAGGTGTTTGAACGTGAAGGGACAGAAACGTACTATACGTGCATACATGCTTACCTTTATCAACACGGAAACGCGTTATATGCGGCCATGTCCATGTAGAGTCCCCAGCACCGCTCACCGCTGCTGCTGTTGCTGGTTGTCCGGACGCTCCGCTCCACTCCGCTACAGCTGATCTGATCGGATCTGCGCACGGTGAAGGAGCCGCCAAGTGACGTCAGGAAATTTCTGTACGTACCTTTTGGTTGAGTTCAGCTTGTTGCTGTGATGGGAGGAGGAAACACATTAGCTAACTGTAATTAGTCAGGTGGTATTTTCCTCGTTATAGCTTTAAACTTTGATTTTAAAAACTTAACAAAATTGAGAGATAGAAAATATGGTAGTTTCGTAGATATGAGAGCACAAATAAATTAATTAGAAAAGGAATTAACAATCAAATAGTGAACAAAACAGTTAAGAATGAATAAATATGCAAACATAGTAAAAAATAATATAAAATAATAAAATGCCAAACAATGCAATGCCTACATAGGCCTACATCTGCATGCATTCAAACCTGCATAAATACATACATTAAACTGCATGTTACAAAGTTATCATTAGCCTGCCTAAAGGCTACAGTGCCTGTGTCAAGTTTCTTGGCACAACTAATCAAGTATGTATTTCTCCCAACTATGGGTTTTCAAGTTATAACATATTCATCTGTTTGCAGCAATACAAAGTTGATGCACAGTTTATTCAAGTCTCTGAACATATGTTCAGAGATTTGAAGAAACTGTGCTAAGGTTCTCACCATAGGTGGTATAGCAGCGCCCTCTGTTGGGTGACATGATGAATAAACAGACAAAACAGAGGATCCCTGCTGGAAAGGTTATGGGGGGGGGGGGGGGGTGGGGTTGCCTGTTTTATTTTTTTATTTTAAAGTATAACTGACATTACTTAAACTCACATGCTTGAAAGTCCTTGCGGTTCTTCATGTTATATGATTACATTAAAAACGACTGATATTATGTATAAGAGAGAGTGGCAGGCATTTCTAAAATGTGAAACAAAAAATAGGAACTTCATCTTTTGGAAATCACAGTTAAAAAATTCATGCATGAGTCCAGCTGCCATTCTCCAGGGAGCAACTGACAGCAGGTCCTAAGCATTTCCTGTTCATCATTTGTTCATTCGCAGAACTGCAAGTCCAATCACAAGAGAAAAATAAAAGGGGTAAAAGTTGAGATGAGCTTTTAACTGTTGAAGCCAATCTCATCTTGTATAAGCCCCAAAGAAAGAAAAGAAAACGTCAAAGTGCCTATAATCATTATGGTATAAATCTCTGTGACATTAAGATAAACTTTAAAATGCAGTATGGTAGAAAAGATGATGAGCTTATGGTGACTGAACCTTACTAAATATCTATTTCTACAGGGGTTCAAGTGAGTTAGAGTGACCTCATTGGAGCTGGTATTCCTGCACCTTAAACATGTCATCACTAACAATCCTATTATTCATATGATAGATGATATTATGGAATGAGGGTAGCAAGACTTTTGCAACCATACAGAATAGCATAGAATAGATGAGGCAATCATAATAAACAATCATCACAAACACAAACACGTGAACCATAATAATTACAAATATTATTCAAAGTATCAGTACGTAGAACACTGAATTCCCACAGAGGAATGGCTGTCTCTAGCTTCAGTTTATTTTGCGGTAGTAAGGTGTAATGGAAACCAGTCTTACTCAGTTCAGAGTTGGGTGAGGAATTTTTTAAAGCAAACTGATCCTGTGATCTGGTGTCATGATCGTTCACTTTGGAACTCAACCAAGGATGTTAAATATCTGTGCAATTGAGATGTCAAAGCCTTAAACGAAAACACAGGCATGCTGATGCTGTCGAGACATTAGTGATGACCATCTGACCTTTTCATGCAGCTCACAGAGGTGAAAGTGACAGCTACATTGGGTAATGAATGGAACAGCACTGTAAACTGGAGTAAAAGAATAGAATAGATTAAAATAGAATAGGCTAATAATGATTAAACACCAAGAACATCAGTAATCCATAGAATAGCATACAATTAAACAGAATCAGCCATTTGATTATAATCCAGAAATAAGAGCATCTATAACCCATAT
The DNA here is from genome assembly GCF_002814215.2 of Seriola lalandi dorsalis. Taxonomy (NCBI): domain Eukaryota; kingdom Metazoa; phylum Chordata; class Actinopteri; order Carangiformes; family Carangidae; genus Seriola; species Seriola lalandi. The sequence goes on along the minus strand of NW_019524735.1, from coordinate 1,353,182 downwards.
TGAACTATAGAATAGGCTAATTATGGTCCAGAACAAAGTGCATCTATAACAGATACTGGACTGTTATAATAGAATAGAATAGAATAGAATAGATAGAATAGAATAATTATGGTCCAGAACAAAATGCATCTATAACCCATATTAAACTGTTAGAATAGAATAGAATAGAATAATTATGGTCCAGAACAAAGTGTATCTATAACCCATTTGGAATAATTACTGAAAAGAATATTCAAGGGAAATATTTTTGGAAATCTTAAAAATAAATGTTGATGACACTTTAAAAACTCTCGTACCTTTGATAGCATCTTTTTGGTGAGCTCATAACGTTTCCATTGTAACATCGGGAGCAGCAACATGTTGCCTTCAACAGTCTATGAACTCTTTGAATGCGCCTCGACAAAGCGCATGCGCAGTACTTGACATTTTGAAGTTGCTTCTCCGGGGTGTTTGAACAGGAAGGCGGACATGTTGGTCAGGCTGTGGGAGAAAATCAGGCACCGTCTGCTGTTTTTTTTCCGAAAACTAACACACATCTAAACCCGATTTTTTAAGTCTTCGATCTGAGGGATGAAGAAGTTTGGACGGGAAACAGTCGACAGCCAGTGACAATGCACGGGATGCAGCGGAGGGACTGCAGTTAAACGCTGTAACGAGTCCGTGTTAAAAACTGGTCGAAATTTGAAAGAAGCAGAAGTTTTTTCCCCCACCACTTCTACTTTTGAGCTGTCAGATTCGTTTGTCGTTTTCTGCAGGGGCCTGGCACAGAAATGGGAACCGGCCTGGACTAACCATCCCACAATCTGTGCTTTTCTGAGAGACATTACATTTAAGTTTTAACAGCCTTTTGTTTGGATGCACCAACATTTTAAGCCCTTATCCTCAGTGGCATCCTGCGGAGGCTGACTAATCTGTCGCCGCATTTATCGTTTGCCTCTGAAGTTGTTTGTCACTCATACTGGGAAAACATCTTTTGACTCTGAACATGTGGCTAATGTATATTCGGTGCAACCTTAAACGTTTCATCGTCTGTGAAAGCTCGAGGAGAACGATGTATTTTCTGTGAAGTGCGCTGTAAAGTTCTCACGAAGAAAGGAACATTTGGCTAGCTAGCTACCGCTGGCTGCTAAAGCTAGCTAGCCAGCCTTCTGCCTCGCCAGTGAGCTGTTTTTGTTCATAACCCAACATCGGGACTGAGTTCAACAGCAAAAATGTCTGCTGGGCAAAGCATGGAGGCTCGATTTGAAAAAATCGATGCCATGTTGAAGGACCCAAAGTCAGAAGTAAATACGGATTGTCTTCTGGTAAGTTTGTAGCTTGCTAGCTGGCTAGGTAGCTAAGCGAGTCAGCCATTCTGGTTCAGTCTACTGCTTGGAGCAGAAATTCTTTCCGAGACCAACAAGTCGTCTCAATTCTCACTGAAGAAATGTGTTGATGTTGACTCCAACAGGCCAGTTTGGCTCACACACTTAACTCCAAACACCTGTGTACGTGTGAGTTCGTATATAAAGTAAGTTTAAGCGAAAATAACAACCAGCAGTTTGAAACCTCCGTTATCCTTCAGTCAGACACTGTATAAACTCGCAGACAAAAACAACGAAACTGTAATTGCTAGCATTAGGATTGCTATTTAACGGCGGTGTGCTGTCAGCTCTCATAGCCTGGCATCAATAAAAGGAGAGTAACTTATTTAAAAGCAATGGTAACTAAATAAGACTGACAGATGGCGACCGTCTTTCCGTCCTTCACAAAGACAGGCACACTTTGTCAGATTATTTTTTTGGAGCAGTCCAGGTAAAACAATTCGTGTTAAGTCCGATCAACTGAATTGGTTTCCTTGCCACCCACCACAAACTGATAATAGTTTGTGTCGTAACTGGTGTGCCTTTTAGATCATTAGGAAGTGGTTGTTTAGGTGTGTTGTTTTGTCTAGGTTTACTTATTGAAGGCTCATTTCTAGTGATAGGGTGCCTGCAAGCCTGTTGTAACCTGTAGGCCCCCAGCTGCATCAGTACACCTGTTGGTTGGAGTTTGCCCTGGCTGCTTCCTGTCTATGGGAGAGGACTCATGAAGTGACTCTCCTGTCTTGAGAAAAGAAGGCGTCTCCTGCCACGTGCTAAACCTTAAAGCAACACCTTCATAGCTTTTTATTACATGCAGCAATCCCAGGAACTGACTCAATGTGGAGTGGATGCCAAAGGGATGATGTTGTGTCAAGTGTTTGTTGATATCAGGAGCCTTTCAGCTTGGGTGATGGTGGCACTAAGTTTTTTCACAAGGAACTGGCTCTTTGTGACTCATGGGAAAAGTTTTGTTCAGATGTTTAGTGTAATTCAACCAAAATTCACATGGATTATAGGACAGAATATTTTGGCCTGAATGCCCAGGGACGGACATTGGCATTTACGTTTTTGTGTTTGCAGTAGGCATAAGTTTTCGCCTAGAGTCCAAATAGTTCTGGATCTCTGTGTACAGTAGTTTCTTTGTAACTGTGTCAGGTGTTGTACACATAAGGTCATACTCCTTGTTTAATAATTCCTGTACCTTGCTTGTATGACATGGGATATGTTAGCAGGCAGATGGACTAACTAAGCAAAGGAACATTCGGGAAGCAATCTGTTTTGGGAAGGGGGCTTGTCCTAAAACTCCACCCACACCTAACCTAACCCTAACCCAACTTGGAGTGTTTGTGTATTGGCTGCTGTAGATAGCTGTCTTTTCAGAAGAAAACTTGCTTAGTCTCCATGACCTCCCATCCTGTTGCAGAAAGAGGCAATTAAACTCACCTAAAAGTGCACACGTTCTGCATTTTTAATGGCAAAAAGCTGTGGGGACTGTTCCTGCTGGCAGCCACACACACAAGGGTGTTGTTTCTCCTTTTCCCCCTCTCTGCAATCTCCCCTGATCAATGAATGGAGGCCTTTTGCTGAGGCTCTCTCTGCCACCATGCAACTCCACCCACAGCTTAATAAAATTCCATGCTAATCAAATAACCTCTTGTCTTTGACTGGCCTGGAGTTCCCTGTGTGTCCCAAAGCCATTCTGCACGTCTGGAGAGAGTTGAGACCAGGCAGGCAGCCCTGAGGTAGCTGGGTGTGGGCTCTGCTCTCTACCCATAAACCAAAATTATGTGGACTGAAGACTCATGTTTCTGAAGGCCGTGAATCAGGACATTTAACTCATAAAGCAGCCAGCATGCTTGGGTATGAGTAATAGGTTCCATCAGAATGCACAATGCAGGCCTTTTACTGGCCATGTTTCTGTACCTGGGTCTTGAACTGGAATTGCTTTCTGTCTGAAGTATAGCACTGTTGGGTTTCCACTTTTTTTCCCATAGAACCCTGAGCTGTGTTGTGTGATGGTGACACTTGGACTGCACCTTACCACTCAGCTCTCGGCTGGCCTATCGAGCGCTGTATTCCAACCCTGTCGCCCTTATCTTCACCCAGTAAATAAATCCTGCTTGGAGAGAAGAGCACCTTATCTGGATGGGCTGCCCCCTCGCCAGTCATTGTGCTCTAGGCAGGCTTCTGAGAGCCAATCTGAACAGACAGAATTCCTGACATTGTGATGTGAGAGCTCACTGACAGTAAGGGACTGAGCATTGCCCATATATGCTTTACCGCTGGCAACCATCAATAGCTTCGATCAAATGATTTTATTAGTTTATGTGTCTGGATTGAACATCCTCACCTCTGAACGTTAGCGTGGAGGAAGTGGTGTGTTCGTCAGTCTGTGAAAACATTGAATTTCCTAGTTGCTTTTGCGTTTGATCCTAAAGTGCCATGGTCTGTTCATCATTTGGTAAATTAGAATGGTTGAGTTGATATGTTAGAACTTGTTTTGCATGGGCTTTGCCTCTATATGAGATATATAAAGGCTTCCTGGCACAGTCTTTGTTCTTACTTTTACACTTGGGGTGCATTAGCTTCCCTGTGTTTTGATCCCTCTTTCATCTACTATTTGGACTCTAAATCTGTAATAAGGGTAATTACAGGAAACTGCAAGGCCAGTAAACCAGATTTGTAGGCAGTGATTGCTGCATGTACATGTTAGGTTTGGGGCTCTTATTTTGAAGTGATTTATAATATGAGTTGAATAAGCTAAATCAACAACATTGTTAATACTGGAGTTTGTGTAGTAGGCTGCTTTGATGAAAAAAGGCAAAATTAGCTTTGATGAGTCCATGCATGGTTTAACATTTTGCGCTATTACAGTGTTACAGTAATAAGATAATTTACAGAGGAAAAAACACAAGCGTGTTATTAAATGAATTTGATAATGAATATGTTTTGCAGGTTAACACTCTCAGTAACTATCGCTCAAATTAGATTTCATCCCACAACAGTATCTGTGTTGATTGATTGAAAGAAGTGCTTATTATTATTTATGTGAATGTAACTGATTAATGGTGCCATGTGGCAAAGAAGCTGTAGAGTAAAAACTTGCTTGTGAGAAATGTTTTACTTGGTATTATTTATGTCTTTGTTTTTTTTCACCTCTAATTATGGTTGCATTGCCACAGTTGGACTATGGCATGGTTTCCATTTCAAGCAAATTTCAGCCCAGTTCTCAGAGTTTAGGTATTCAAAGGAAACGATCATATAGCAAAACCAGGGTCTGCAAATGCGGCTGACAGGCAGAGAGGCAGTTTTGAGTCAGAACTGCTTTGGAACTGAGCCTTGAGACAGATTTGAAGGACCATTTTACTGACATACTTCCTAATTGCCTTGCACAGTCAGTCTGCTGAGGCCCAATTTGAGTAACAGCCAGAGCACAGTCAATCCTTGTCTTGTCAATCCTTGAGTCCCTGCCCTTGTCTCAGTGACCTTTGCCTTTAATGGACAAACCCTACCTGCAAAGTGTTGTCTGCACTGATAATGCAGCTAAAGTCTGTATTGGTTGTAGACATAGAGACGGACTGTCAACACTACATCATATTTTTATTTTTACAGGGTTAATCCAGTAGTTCTTACTTGACACTATATATAACACAAAACATACACGTATATACAGCACAACGATTTTGTAAAATCACATCATTCAACATCATTTTCTATGACTTGTTAATTTAGAGTGCTGCAAGAGATCATAAATTATCATTATTTAAACAACCATATTTGTCGTTTTCTATGTTTAGCTTGTTATGTTGTGTACTGTGTACAACTTGCTCATACACTACATCATTTGTGATCAGTTAATAAAGCATAGAATAAGATTTTGGGTTGATTTACCTTCCAGGCAGCCATTTTTTCAGGTTATGCCAGTACAGTCCAGTCACCTGCTTCTACTTTGCTTTGTCTTTGTTCTTCATGGTCATTCAAAACGAAGAGTGTGCAGCATGATGACCTTTTAATGCTAAATTCAGATATAGCATATATAGCATTTATATAGCATGTATTTGTAGAACATTTTATGATAATTGGGGCAAATATGTTGCCAGGAGACACTTACTTTGAAACTTACCTGAATCTTCGATGTGCCAGCATCCTTGAATGCACCACCATTTTTATTTGCAAATGGCCCTTGCTTACGGCTATGTTATTCCCTGCAAGGGTAATGTAACTGACAAAAAGTAAAAGTAACTACATTTTCATGGTGGTGAAGCACCTGCTTCATATGTGTTTCATGTCTCTGCAAGTTGATTTTCATGGCGTGCTGCCTGGAAGCAACAACAACACGCCAATAACTTTTTGTATGCTTTGGAAAATTGACAGGAGTTACGCAAGCTCTATGTAATTTGTGGTTAATTGGCTAAAATATGGAAACTCACTAGCTTGGTCTTATTAATGATGAATTACATATCCTTGGGGCGAAAAGCATGTATTTGTAGTAACGGTTATAGTCAGCATTTAATCCATCCCTATTGTCATAAAGGTTCGGGGCTGCCAGTCGTAAACTGCTCTCCTCAGCTATTCATCTATGGGAACAACAATTGGCTGAGCTGTTTGTAGCTCTGCATTCCCTCAACTGACTGATTATGTGCAGGGATGCATACTAAAATGATCCAGTCTTTTAATAACGGAACACTTTTTTTCCTTTGATTCACCCACTGAACTTTACAGCCTTTGCTTTTCTTTCATCTCGTTTCTTGAGGGCTACAAGGCCAGTTGGTTTGTCCCACTTACAAAGGACTCTGTGACCCCTGTCCAGTGAAGATGGTCGAAGTGAGCTGAGTCGAGTGTTTAATAAGATGCTTATTTGTCGGGCTGAGGTCATAAATCTTGGGCAGTGGAGGCAAGATAGCAGAGTTTCGCTTGAGAAGCCAGAGCTCAGTCAGTGGAAACACGTGAGTGCTCGCCACTGTTGGAATAACTCAATTATATTTTGACATGAAAGCATTTGTGACAGTGATTCTCGCTCACTGGGACTTCATAAGGAAATGGAATGCCCCTGTTTTGCCACCCCTGGGTTCACTGTCACTGCCGTTTATCCAGTGGAGTTGTTAGTTAGGCAGTCTTTCTAGGTAAGTGGGATTTCCTGTCAGTAGATATTATGTGCAGCAGGAGTGTGCAAAAGGAGTCAAGGTTTATTTAAAAAAAAAAAAAAAAAAAAAGCTTGAATCTCTCACCGGTGGGTTCCAAAGTGTACAATATTAATAAACACCAGAGCAGATGGATATGTATTCCCCTAAGTTTACATTTCTACCTCAAGGCCTGTACCTGGAAGTTAGTAGTGAGGAAGTGTTGCGGTATTTCATGCTCTGAATGGCTTCATTGGTTTGTATGATCACATTTGTGTTTACATGGGTGCAGCCTTCGATGGAACTGCCTTTATTTGCATGTCGAGCTGAATGGCTGTGTGCACATTTGCTCACATGTGGAAAGCATATTGTCTTGAAGAGGTGGCAGAAAAGGAAGTGAGAAGTAGGGCTTGACTTAGGCCAGTCCACATGCCTTGTGCTGGCATGCAGAAAGGGATGATGTGGCTGAGTCTCCCATGGAAATTTTAACTCAGACTTTTAATGTCTGGAAAAGAGCTTGTGTGTTTTTTGTGTGTGGATTTCTCTCCCCTAAAGTTTAAAGAAATAATTGCCATATGTAATGTCAACCACTGGCTTTGTGTGTTTTGTATAACTATACATTTTTTTTTTATCATGATTACCACATTTCATTAATAGGGTGATGAGATGGTTTTTCATATTATTATTTAGTAATCCCAGGGATGTGTCGCCCTCTGCCTGAAGCAGCATCAGCAGAAATAGGATAACATGGAGCCCTGCAAGCTCTGGTTTGTTTTCCCAGCCATTTTTTTTCCCAAGACTGCCACATAATGAAACATAGCCTGTGGACTGCTACCGCCCAGTGCTTGTTGCAATGAGTGAATCATATGCACGGTTTTACTCTGTCTCTAGTAGGACATTGTTAGATAATTGTGTGTGTTCAATTTTTAAAAGCACATATTCTCACTGGCTCTTTAAATTTGATTAAGATTGTCATAAGATTGTTGATTCAAGGCTGTCCCTACAGTGTATGAGCATATCTCTCTGCCTGAAGAACTACAGCCACATGCATTTAGAGTTTAAATGCTTTGTGTGTTACTTTTTTATCTGCACCACTACAGCATTTTTTCCCCTATTTTGTGTTGTACATTTTAATCATTGATGGCTTTTTGTTTTCTTCTCTTTGCGTGGAAACTCCTGAGCGACTGGAAATTTCAGAGCTGCAGTAGAAGTGCTTATCTAGGAACAGTTTCACCTCTGGAAACTACTCTGAATTACTAGCTTAGAAAGAGCTTTGTCACTGATCTCGGACCATTATTCTCATATTTGTTAGCGTAGCCTGGGGCAGATTTTTTTTTTTGGGCTGAGCCATGTTGGTGCAACTGGCTGCTCCATCTGAGTGGTTTGATAGCTAAACCCAAACAGAGGCAGATGATGTTTGGTCGCTAACCTATAACTTTGATGATCACAAATCAGACACCAGAGTTAACTTATGTTTCTTATTTATGCATTGAACCTGATGGCCGTGTGTGTGTGTGTGTGTGTGTGTGTGTGTGTGTGTGTGTGTGTGTGTGTGTGTGTGTGTTGATTTTTAAACAAAATGTAGATGTAAAAACAAACATAGAGGACTCTTGATATTGCAGATAAATGTACTGGTACACCAGTGTGTGAGTCATTCAGGTAAACCTCTGTATGGTTGTCCGATTTGACGACACTTAGTTTGTAATGATATAAATTTACTGATATGATTTTCTCGTGTGTATGTGGATCTGTAAGATTTTTTTTTTTCTATCAGCGCCAGGTATTAAATATGCAAGTTAGGCAAAACTGATACTTTTTTTTTATTTTTCATTTTTTTATCCTTCAATGGTTTCTCAATTGATTTTCCAAAAAAATGATCATATCACAAAAATGAGATATATCATCATAAAGGATTTTATATATATATCGTTCACTCCTAACACCTCCGTGTCTCTGAATGCAATTGCCCCTAATATCTTGGCACGGCCCCTCTTTCCACTAGGATAGCTGGTAGACACCACAGCAGATATACAAACTTGGAGCAATTGCTGCTCACACAATTGCTAATTTAATCTTTATTCCTTATTCCTTCAATCAGTTGTGCTCTATTTACCAGTTGAATTTGCAGTTTTATTTTATGCATCGCTGATTTTTTTTTTTTTTTTTTGATTACTATACCTGGTTCTTTTGTCACTCTGGTGTTTCAGTAGAGGACTCTGAGCATGCCTGTCTTCCGATTTTCTTTGTTTTTTCCTTCATTTGTTCTCCTATTGGACTAGCCTGCCCCACATGTACCAGCCCTCCACTCCCTGCTCCTTTCCGTCATAGTGTTAAGCCCTAGTACTGATTGAAAATAAGGCTCACTATGTGACTCTGTACTTGGGATGGATTTTTTTTCCTCTCCCTTCCTTCACTTTTTGTTGAGAACTTGTTTGGCCACATACCTAAAATAGCTCTCTGACGTGTACAGTCCTGTTAAGGAATGTTACTGTGGCTGTCCAGAGTTCTCTGCGGCAGGAAGTTATGCAAACGTGCATTGCTGAGTACAGAGCCTTGTGATTAGGGTCCTGAAGGACTCAGTTCTTCAGCGTTTTTTTTTTTCCATTGCAGGCTGGCTGGAGTCTGTGTGGCCAACAAGGCCCCTTTTTTCTCTCAGCCTTAGGTCTGTCTTGTGTAAATGCTCCCTCCTGAAAGTTGATGAGCAAATGATGACTGTAGGCTCTGCCATGTGCGCTGATCACAGCCTATCCTCTCCTTAATTTCCCACATTCTGTCTCTGTGAATGCCTACGTTGCTTTTGTTCTTCCCACCAGCCATTCTTCACCTCCCATTTTTACTTTCTCCCCTCCCACCTGCTTTTTTCCCTGCTTCCACCCATCCCGCAGGGCGTCTACTGCTTTTATGTCTCATAGAGGGGTGGGGTGGGGAGTGTGGGGGGCATTGCCCTGACCTCTTCTGCTGAGCAGAAGCAACAGAGTTACTTAAGAGGATTCCTTGCCTTGTCTGAGCTGCTGATTCACCATGTGTCATCATTGTTTTGCTCAGAAATGCAAAAAGAAATCTGTCATCATTTCATAGAAGACCACTCACAATGTGGGAATGACAAGATTCTTGCTATGATAGTGAGTGCAGAGATTATGTAGCCAATGTCAAAAGGTAACATTAACATGTAACAGTAACATTTGTGAGCAACTAATGTTTGCCCCTGGTATTTGAATAAATAAAATGCAGGTTAGCTGACCTCTGACTGTGTCAGAAAATGCTAATTTATAACATCTGGCTCACCCCTGCTAGAGGGAATGCACAACAGTATTTTGCGTTCAAGTGTTTGTGTGCCCATCTTGTTTCAGCCATTCTGGATTATAGACGATTAGATTAAATCCCGCCAGTGGCACTTATGCTCCTGCTGAGGCTGAGGCAAGATTGCCTATACTGTATGTTTGTTTACAGCTCTTGAAATTCCAGTCTTGTAGCTGTCGCATCATAATTTGAAATGGGTATTTATGCACGGTCCTTTTCAAGTCTATTTAATGACAGCATCATTTTTCACCCTGTTATAGCAACGTATAGGAACAATACTATTCGAGTTGTCATGAAAGGGATTCTAATGAGGGTCAGGAGCTGGTGAGGTGGGAGTAACTTCAGTGGGTGTTGCAGCCCTGTATTGTAAAGTACACAGTCGGCCTTACTGTATGGTTATTGTAAGGCACCACCCTGTTGCCTCAGTCATCAAAAGCTACTTAGTTCCTCCAGTTGCTTTTATTAGAAACTTGGTGATCAGGGTGGGAAATTCAGCCTCTGGTCACTCAACCAGTAGGACTGGTGGTTGTTTAAAATCTTCTGAAGCGCCCTCCTGTTCACATTGTCCATGCTACTTTACTGGCCTCATAGTTTTCTAGTAGTATAGCTGATGAGTGCATTTCTGATCAGCAGCTGACTCAAACACCCCGGACGTATCAGCCTTTCTCAGCATGCATATGCTCACGTGAACTTTGAACTACATGGCTATCAATAACCTAACAAAAGAACCAGATATGCTTTGCTTAGTTCTTTTGTTTTGTTACAGTAAATGATGCCACAGCCTCTAATAGAAACACACATGAACGCTTGAGTTATCAGCATGAATTTAAGAAAAAATCTGCCGACACCTAAATAGGTTTACAACAATTTGATTTTAATTTAAATTGATCTTAGTATTGCCCATCGCAGGCATCATGCAAGACATAATTCAAAGCTCCTTTTCATAAACAAGCATCCTTTGATTTCCCTCCCTGGATCTCTTATTAATCACTTAAAAAAAAAAACAGTTAATGCCTATAGTAGGACTGAAATCTGGTTATTTGTAACAAACTTAAACCCTTCTAGATTTTATTAATGTAATTCAGGCTGGAAGCCCACTGCTTGGTCTGCGCAGAAGTCTCAGCTCAAAGCTGCTCAACAGAGACCAGTAGCCCGACAGGACACTATGCTTGCATTTTCCATGTTGTTCGGGATGTTGTTGGAGTAGTAAACACTGTGTGGATGTGTTTGCCTCCTTGTTAACCCTTCTCCTCTCCCCTCAGGATGGCTTGGATGCGCTGGTGTACGACCTTGACTTCCCTGCCCTGAGGAAAAACAAGAGCATTGACAACTTTTTGAATAGATGTAAGTAGATCGCATCGTGCTTTTCTCCTTATGTCCTGCTTTAATGCTGATCTCTCCGTGTCTTTCACTTTAACCATTTGTGTTTACAGACCCTTGTTACATGTGGGTACAAGCCTAGGCTCAGAAAAGAAAACTGTTTTTGGGTCACGGCCTTTATGTAGGCTTGGACACAATAGGTGTCTGCTGTTTAGTGTCCCCAACAAAGGGGCTTTCATAAATGGCTGGTGACCCACATGATGCTGATCGTGATGGCTTCTCTTTTTCTCAGTGTGCTCAAATTAGGGAATCCCCATAACTATGTTGCAGGCAAAACAAAAAAGTATCAATCGAAGGCTGAGAGTGAGGCTAAACCTTTCCTTAACAGATCTGGTGTAACTGCCCAATTCTCATTTACATTTCAAGGAAATGGCAGCTATCATGTTACAGTGTTTATTGCGGGACTTGTTCTTGTAAATCCAGGAATGTCTGAGGTGGGGGCAAAGAACCACTGTTATATCTCAGGGATATACGTGTTTAATTTCCTGAATTATCCATAGACAAACATATAATTTAGCAAAACACCAATAACCAAACATATGCTTACTCTCCTTGCCTCCTTTGGTTCTATCTCTTGTTATAACCCAAAGATATTCTCCCTCTCACGTTCTCCCTGGCAGGTTTTGCAGCCTTCTGTATCACTTTTCATTTTCCTTGGTTTGTCTTCATAGTCCGCCTGCAAAGAAACACTCCTCACAGATCTATTCAGAAAGATGAATATTTATGTGCAGTAAGGATCAGGTAGTGATTTCTCACATGGGGAAATGATTGGCACTCTGTATGCTGTGGAAGTGCACAGCTTTTTGTACGGGCCTTTCTCACTGTCCCCACAACAGCAGATATGCATTAAGCCTATTAAAACCCTGCGCTTTTTTACTAGCAACGCATAGAATAAATTAATTTGATATAAGTTGATATGGTCACCAAACCAGCGATTACAACCTGCCTTGTAAGATGTAGTTGCGAGAAAATTGTCAAGTTGTGTCTGAGCAGGACTTTTATTGGTTTGAGGAAAACTAGAATTCAGTGCTCCATATTTGCATATCAATCCAAGCTACTGTAAACCCTTGGGCAAAAACTGCCATTAGGTATCTCCTCAATTACGCTTGGTACTGTACTTTTGTGTATAACACCCAAGAGTTGGATATGCAATGATGGATATGGATGGACTAATGGACTGGCTGTCTTGTGAGACACTGGCCCTCAGTTGCATGCATTGCCTGAAGGGCTCTTTACTCAGAACTCTCTCCTCCATGTATTGTGCTTTGCACCCTGATCGTATCAGCTGATTGCTCCACTGTATATATGCTGGGACCTACTGGAAATAATCCTCCTCCACACACAGCAACATGAAATGCTATTTGTACCATTTCTAAACATGGTTCATAAGTCTTTTTGGTCCTCTGGGATTTTTCCAGTAAGGATCGTGATCCCGGGAACCACTGCACAGAGTGGAAATGACTCACTCTCAAATGTTCTTATTCTAATAGCTCAGGGCTTACTTTTTTATTTTTAGATCGATTGAACTTGGATGCCCCTGCAACCCCCTTTTCCATGCATTCCCGTGCCAGTTGTGACCCATGTGAATTGAAAATTATCCCCCTAGTCCAGCTATGACCAAATTTGGCTGAACAGTGAAAGCTATCTCCCCTAGGGGAACTAATGTTGTTACATCAGCAAGAGGTCTGTTCTGTTTGCCAACACACTGCATGTTCCTATGAAAGTCGTCCTCTGTTTTATGTAGATATTAAATGACACCTAATGATGCGAGATGATAAAATCAAGGCGGAACTGAGTGGGAGGGTGATCTTGCATACAAAATGTAACCACTAGAATCTGCATTGTAATAACACAAATGACAAAATAGAACCCATCATCTGCAAGCTCTCTCAGGCACCTTATGCTGTATTAAGTTGACGTCACTGATCTAGCCAACTGTAACTTTGGCTGTGATGCTTCGGTGCACAAGGCTCAGGATAAGACTCCTCTTAAAGGTCAAAAGGCAGTGACTTAAGCAGAGCATAGATCCCTGCATTGATTCTATTTACTGTAACATCTGTCTTTGCTTGTTTTGCTTATTTTTCCAGACAAGGAAACCATTAGTAAAATCCGTGATCTACGCATGAAAGCAGAAGACTATGAGGTGGTTAAAGTTATTGGGAGGGGTGCATTTGGAGAGGTGCAGTTGGTAAGAGTGTTTTTTGTTTCTTTTTTCTTTTTTTTTGGTAAATAACACTGTCTACAAACCTCTACTATAGTCAGTATTTATTTATTGGTTCAAAAATAATATATAATTTCTTATGCACTGCTTTAAAACAACATGTGAGATCTTGAGTAAGTCTGACTTGATTGTCACCTCATCATCTTTTCCAGGTAAGACATAGAGCCACATGTAAAGTATACGCCATGAAGCTGCTCAGCAAGTTTGAGATGATCAAGAGGTCGGACTCTGCTTTCTTCTGGGAGGAGAGGGACATCATGGCTTTTGCCAACAGCTCATGGGTGGTGCAGGTGAGATGTGATAAGAATATTTAACCTAGTTTATAGTTTTATATTAAATCCAGCCTCATGTGAGTCTGAACCTAATTAGTCACTTTTCTTTGATATTTGTTATTTTTCACCAATCATTTCTCACTTTCTTTGTTTGTTCCGCAGCTCTTTTTCGCTTTCCAAGATGATCGCTACCTCTATATGGTGATGGAATACATGCCTGGGGGTGACTTGGTTAACTTGATGAGCAACTATGACGTCCCAGAGAAGTGGGCCCGCTTTTACACAGCTGAGGTGGTGCTGGCTCTGGATGGGATCCACTCCATGGGCTTCATTCACAGGTAGAAGAATACTTCTAGCTTCTCCTTGTTGTGTTTGTTGGTCTTGGTTTTGAAATTGGCTCCAGTCAAACACACAGATGTGATACATTTCTAATGGAACTGTTGTTTCTTACCTCTGTGAGGCACTCCTTAAGTTTTTATTCTGTTTGGAACAGCCCCTGAAGCCTCGTACAAAGGGAATGTGTAAAATCATTTAGCTTTTATGGTCCTTGACGACTGTGAGATATGCTGGAGGCTCCGGAAGGTGTGGTGGCAACCTATGATCTAAGGGAACCATTGTAATAAGCAGGAAGTAGTCCAGGGACAGAGGCACTGTTTTTAGCATGAATGCTAGCTGCTAGTGTTCTAACTATAGGTCTCATGGTACATTACTACTTGTTTTCACAACTGCGACTCATTTACTTGGGCGCAAAATTCCCTCTGAATTTATGCTATAAACCAAAAAATAACACTTTTCTTCTTCTCTACCTGAATCTGTGAGAGGCTTTTGAATGAACTGTTCTCTCATTCCTGTTGTTTTCTTTCAGCAATGATTTAAAGGAGATTTAAACTGTCTATTAGAGTTGTTTTCATTCAGTTTCATTCCACGATGGTGGTCGTGGATCTGTTGTATCTCTTGGAGAACTAGGGGCATTAATCTCTGGACTAGGTGGCACCACATTTATATGATATTATGTCTCTACACAACAGCCATAAAATATTTTTCCCCCCTTTTATTAAATGGTTACTGATATTATTCTGCACAATAAGCTCTGTGCACAGCTGCCGTGGTGGAAAGATTCACACTTTGACAGTTGTATTAAACAGTTCTCTGCTGTTTTCCCATTAGCTTGCTGAAAGTTGTAGCGAAAGGAAATTTCAAGAGCACATAAATTCTGCTCCCTCAGTTCCCAGCTCCCTTCATACCTCATTACATCTGACCTATCGCTGCAGTGGACTGTAGCACCTTCAGACAGCTCTGATTTGGAGAGCTGTTTTCCCAAATGCTCTAACCTTAACTGCACACAAACACTCCTGCAAAGTGCTTCAGTTCTTGATATATGCTTGAGTTTGATGTATTGTGTATATGTGTTTGATATGATGCATATTTTTTACTTTTTGCAGGGACGTGAAACCTGATAACATGTTGCTAGACAAGGCAGGCCATTTAAAACTGGCAGATTTTGGGACCTGCATGAAAATGAACAAGGTATCACAATATCATCAGTATAAGTTTGCTTTATGATTAACATCTCTCCAGTTATTTTGATTGACTCCTTATTCCAGCAGAATATTTTTAATGTTTTTTTCCCTCCCCTCAGGATGGTATGGTACGATGCGACACAGCAGTGGGAACTCCGGACTACATTTCACCTGAGGTACTGAAATCCCAAGGAGGAGATGGCTATTATGGCAGAGAGTGTGACTGGTGGTCAGTGGGAGTGTTCCTGTACGAAATGCTAGTTGGTGAGTTTCTGAAAAAGTCAACAATTTGGGGTTAATTTTATAATTTTACCAATTATAAGTTTACTAATAATGTGGAGTATATGCTCTTTTTTATAAATCATAACAAAAACCCTTGATCATTTTTACCTTTTACTTACAATATAAAATATAAAAATGATTTATTTTTATTGTCTTGATTAAATTTCCTGTGGACACATCAGTAACCACCGACTCTTGTTGGTCTTGTGTTGTGCACAGGCGACACTCCTTTCTATGCAGACTCACTGGTGGGGACCTATAGCAAAATTATGAACCACAAGAACGCCCTGACCTTCCCTGAAGACAGCGACATCTCCAACGATGCCAAGAATCTCATCTGTGCTTTCCTGACTGACAGGTTAGAGAACCACAGAATAAGTGCTGGATCATTGAAGAGGGTCCTTATCTGTAGAGCCTGTCTTTGTTTAGGTGCTAAGTGTTTTCTGGTGTAGAGGAGCCTCTGTGGAAAGAATCCTGATAGAAATGTTCATACTACCAAAGAAGCTGTGCCTTTTTGTGTCAAGAAGAGATATCCCTGCTTTCTTCTACTACTATTTTTAAAATCACTCTCTCTCTCACACACACACACACACACACACACACACACACACACACACGCACACGGATGAAAGTTCTCCGCCGCGGTGCTGGGGCTGTTAAGATAAGATAATAGATCAAAAATAGATAATTATATGTCTACTGCATATTCACATAGCGAGAATATGGCTGCATATGTATGTGTACAGACATAAGGAATCCTATATTTTGTATTAATAAAGTAGACCTGCTTTATTCATAAAAACCTTTGTTTACACGCTGGCTCAGCGAAGTGTGCACGTGGCTGTGCTACTTTTAAAAGCACTTTTTGCTTTCATATCATGGTTGCGATCTTTTGGACTAATTTGGCAATCATTTAACAGTAGGCCTATCAGGCCACATCCGCTGTTTAGAGACCGACAGAGGAACAAGTGTTGAAAAGTTTGAAAGATATGCATATCGGATATTGTTTATGGCTTTGGTTTATGACTTGGATACAATTACCAGACTGCGGTCTCTGACTGAGGAAAGGGTGAGTTCGGCCATTTGAACCTTTCAAGTCAACTGTCAAGATTCACATTTAGAATTTATTAGATTTGGTTTTCTTGTCTTTCTGGAACGCTACAGCCGTCATCTGTCTGGCTTGTAGCCTACAGCTCGCTAGGCTATGTTTTTAGCATCATATGACCAAAGTATCTCTAATTTCGGGCACAGAAATTGTCCTGGATTTAAACTCTGCACATAGAACTGTTGAAATTATAAAGTATCAAACTAAGCCTGTTCTCTCTGACCTCTACAGGGAAGTCCGGCTTGGCCGTAACGGTGTTGATGAGATCAAGAGGCATCCTTTCTTCAAGAACGACCAGTGGACATGGGATAACATCAGAGAAAGTGAGAACATTTTTCACCGCTAAGGCCACCGATTACTTTCACACCTCCCATGTCTGCTCCCTGTTATTTCAATCATGCAGCCTGCGTTCATGTTTTCCATTTGACCTACTACAGACAGTTGCAGGAAATTCTTGTAGACGAGCCATTCATTCAGCATCCTATCCAAGACTAAACGTGATTCCTGCTCAGAGTAATAATTGGCAGCGCAGCGTTTTTGAGGCCAACAACAGGGGAAGCAGTTCAATGCAAATGTTAATGCGCTGGGATTGACATTGGAGCAGAGAGAGATTAGAAATGTAGAGCTAAATCCAGTAGCTAGAGTCAGTCCTTTAGTGGCTTTATATTTAATACTTCACTAGGCTGAAGTCAGCACTTTGGTGTTGGCCACCCCTGTCGTTCCACTGGCTGATCAGCTCTGCTAGCTGGCTGGTTTCCCTTGTTTTAAAGAGAGTTTCAAAAGAGATCTGTGATCCAGCAAAACTCTGCAGAGAAAACTGAAACATTGGTTTCTGTCTTTTATCTGTCCCAGATAATCTAACTCAAAATGCAGCAATGATGGATACAAAAAAAAAGATTTCTACTTATCTATTTACAGTGATAGTGGTGGGAGGGAGAAAAAAAGTCAATGTCAAAAATATGTAATAAACCTGAGCATTTTCAAGGCCTAATGTGATCATACAAGTTAAGGGTATACTTGTATCTATCATTGCAGTTTGATTGAATGATGAAGAATGAACATTAACTGATCTTACTTAAATTATAGGCTTATTTTACTGCTGTGATCACTGATGTGAACTTTAACAGCATCAGAGAACATTAATAACATAGATTTCAGTGCCGTTCAGAGATGGTCCGCGTATTTGAAGAGCTTCAGTTGTTTTGAATCTTTATTTTGAGGCTTTTGCATCATGTACTGTACCTTTAACACACAGAACAAACTGTACTGAACTGTGAAGGCCCTATTTTTTCCTGTATCATCATGAATCTTCCATCTCCTTGTGCCACGTGCAGCGGCTGCTCCAGTAGTGCCTGAGCTGAGCAGTGACATTGACACCAGTAACTTTGACGACATTGAGGAGGATCGGGGAGAGGAGGAGACCTTTCCCATACCAAAGGCCTTTGTGGGCAACCAGCTCCCCTTCGTGGGCTTCACTTACTACAGCAATCAGCAGTAAGTCTGCCAGATACTGCTGCACACCATGTCCAGGCCTATACTTTGTAATTTATTGAAGAAATAGTGGCAGTTTTAAGTTTTTTTGTGGAGAAGAGGTTTTAATTTATTTGTTGTAGTTATAAAAAAAAAAGTGTTCTTCTTCCAGCCTTTTGCGCGGCTCCACCACCACAAAGACCAGTGACAAACGTAGCAGCTCCACGAAGGAAGACAAGAGTCATGTGAGTAGAAGACCACAGTTTTTAAGAAAAAGTATTCTTAAGAAGAAGTAGACTATTTACCAATTTTCCATCTTGATCATGCATTCAAATGGTCTGTTTCTGTGTAGCTGGAAAACCTGCAGAAACGAATCTACCATCTGGAGGAGCAGCTCCACGGTGAGATGCAGCTGAAGGATGAGTTGGAGCAGAAATGCAGGTATGCAACCGGGTCATTTATTCATACACAAAAAGGTTTACTTAGTCAAACTAAAGACCTGATGCAAATTCTTTGGTTTCTGAGACAGGTTGATAAACAAGGGTGTTATAGGGAGATGGGAAGGAGCATTGAGGCTTAATGAGAACCTGTATAAAAAGTAAAATTGTGATATCTGTAAAATACAAAAAGGGCCACAGATAAATTGTCATCACTATTTTATTATAGAGAGGAAACCAGACTTTCATGTACCCTCCACAGTACTTGTTTTAAGAGACATTCAATGTTGTTAAGTATTTTTTTCTCAAACTCTTCTTCTAGGACGTCAAACACCAAGATCGACAAGATCATGAAAGAACTGGATGAAGAGGTGAAATTCTAACACCTTTTTTTTTTTTTTTTCTCTCAATTTTTAAATTTTAATTTCATGATAGTAGCAGCTTTGCAATTATATCCATATAAAGAAAACGTACACTGAAGCTACAGCTTTAATGTTTTGGTAAATTGAGTAGATGACTGTTTACAATCAGAGGCTAAGGATTAAGGATTGGTTTGTGCCTGCCACATGATAGCTACTTTGTTGTTCCTTGCCACAGGCAAACCTTAGGAAGAGTGCAGAGGCCAGTGTGTCTCTGCTGGAGAAGGACAAGATCATGCTGCAGCACAGATTCACCGAGTACCAAAGAAAAGCTGACCAAGAGGCGGAGAAGAGACGCAATTTGGAGAATGAGGGTAAAGTTTGATCATAGTTTAATTACATGGTAATGCATTCATCCTCTCAGTGTCATTTGATCTGGCCAAGACGGATGTCCCAAATGGATTACTTGGTATCCTGGTGTGAACCCCCCCCCACTTTGCTCGCTGCTAGCTACAGATCTAGTTAAGTGCTAAACCATGCACATGTCTCTCTGAATTTCACATTGACTTTCTACAGTAGATAGCACTAAGTGGATTAACAAGGTGGGAGCTACTAAAATTGAAGACGTGATATACTGTGCACACAATTTAACATCATTTTAATCAGGAATTTGCAGTTGTTATTTTGTTTGGCTTTGAAATAGGACTGTAAATGAAGCCCTGTCTAATTCATTTCCTGTCTGATTATTTCTAGTGTCAACTTTAAAGGAGCAGCTTGAAGATATGAGGAAGATCAGCCAGAACTCGCAGGCCTCCAATGACAAGATTGCCCAGTTGCAGAATCAGGTACAGAACACATGCACATGGAGGGTTTTCCCTGCCATTATAAGTCTTCACTGCAGATCCTAGACATTTTTGCAAAGGGCCTAAACCCAATGAACGGAAATAACTATGCTCACAGTTCTCAACTGCTCTGGACAGAAAGGATTGGCCCCTAATATGGCGCTAAGTATGTATGTTTGTTTCTGAAACTTTCGTTCAAACAAACTGGGGTTTGTTTAATATATCAGGACTAGATGTGTTCAGTCATTACAGCAGATATTCTTTTTAGAACGGAGAGAGAACCAGTGTAACTATGGTCTCTCTCAGAGCATTATGGGTTAGTGAGTTTTCCAGTCTGACTATAGTGAATCTTTCTGGGTCAATCAACCTTTAAAAGTGTTTTGTTAGTCCAATTTAACTCGCAGGAGTCTCCGGTGGCCGATGTAACATGTTGTAACAGAGGAAATAAATTCATGATGAGTGAGAACGAGTTCTTAGCTTCTCCTCTTCACTGCAGAACTGAGCCAAGGAGAAAATCTGTCCAACAGCCAAGAATTACGTCAGTCACAGATGATGAACTCAAAAAGACTGAAGTCTGAAAAATGTTAATGTCAGTGAAAATAATTAGGCGAGAGGAATGAGAGGGAGAGGAGAATAGACTCGCTACAGTAACTCAGTCAGCTGACTTGTGGCCACAGGGAAAGTGAGCTGCCTGCAGACGTCCAACCGAACAAATATTTTGGGAAACAGCCAAATGCTGTTACGCTGTCAGATGGCTATGGATGGATGAGAAAATTGGAGTTTGTATCCATTCAGTACAAGTCTTTTCTGCCAGTGCTATTAACTGTGGCGCACACTGCGATCACTCACAAAAATATTGAAGGATTACTCAAGGACCTAGTGCTCACTTCATCAGTGAGCATATTTATTTCACTGTTCTTCTTGCTTAATGTCTGAGTGTACTGTGAAAAACAACCAGTGTTGTGTCTTTATAAATATTTTAATGATAATGGTCCAAAATGATGAGATATTATATTTTTACAATGCATGATATCCAAACGCCCCGACAGCGCTTTGGCTCTCCAGAAACCTTTGGTAAACCCTGACGTGCACAGACGCAGACAATGCATTTGGCTTCATCCCTTCTCAACCTCTCTATTATGATTGGCAGCTGGAGGAGGCCAATGACCTGCTGCGTGCAGAGTCGGACACGGCAGCAAGACTGAGGAAGAGCCACACAGAGATGGCAAAGTCAATGAGCCAGTTGGAGAGTTTGAACCGTGAGCTGCAGGAGAGGAGCCGCGCAGCCGACGGTGAGAAGGCCCAGCTGGAGAAGGACCTTCTGCTCGTTCAGAGCACCCTGGACTCGGAGAGGAGGAACTACAGCCAGGGATCAGAGGAGATCAGGGAGCTGCAAGGTGACCCACTGACACACAAATGATGACACTGACACATGCAAATCAAATCACTTCAAAACACTTCCAAAAAAAAACACGCTTAACCAGTTTTATGTTGTAAAATCTGATTTTGATGTTTATCACAACAGAGTAAAAAGCTGACTTTAAAGACAAAGCCATGCAGGGGTGTATAAAATACAAACTCTATGTGGTTCCAAATCACTCTTGAAGACTAATAATCTCACTCTCATTCAGACATGTGAGACAGCCGCATAAATAGAAGCACTGACAGCAGCCAAATCCATCTCTGGCTTATCCCTCAGCTGTTTATCTTTTAATGGGAAACAAGATTTGAAAGTTATTTGGGGTGGAGGGATACTGAACTCATTTTAAGTCAAACTGTATGTCAAAGAAATATGACACAGACTGAAACTATGAAATATGGCTTTAAAAAAAACAAACAAATTTTTTCCACTGAAAATACCAACTTGTCATAAACCATGATTCTGACTGTTTGTCTTTATCTTTTGATTCTCAGCGAGGATGGCAGGGCTGCAAGAGGATAACAAAAACTTGAAGCTCAGCCTCTCCAAAGTGGAGGCAGAACGTAAACAAGCCCAGGAGAGGAGCAATAACCTGGAGAAGGTATACACAAGAAGCAGCAGTAGTAGGATTCATGCAATTTTAAGAATTGCTGTTATTTTAAATGAGACAAATGCAGAGTGGTGTGTTCAGATTGCTTCATGTTTGCCTGGTTGTGACCCCCCCCCCCACAACAGGAAAAGAACAACCTGGAGATAGACCTGAACTACAAACTGAAGACCTTACAGCAGCGTCTGGAGCAGGAACAGACTGAGCACAGGGTGACGCGGGCACAGCTCACTGACAAATACGAGTCTATTGAAGAAGCCAAATCAGCTGCCATGAATGGTATGCCAGTCCTATGTCAGAGCATGCCCTACTCATTCTTTTTCACCATGCTTTGATCCCTTTTCTCTTTCTCTCTACAATCCTACTTTGCCTTCTCTCTCTTTCTTAATTTTTATTGCCTTTCCACCGTTATTTAACTTCTTCCTCACTCCATCACCTTCTTCCTGCTTTGTCTTTTCTTTTCTACAATCTGATCAGACTCAGCGCCTGGGGCTGTTTGGGTGGGAGGAATTCAAGGAGTGTCAGTCAGCCAGTCAGCGTGTCAGGGCATTGCCTCATTGCATATTAAAGCTGGACTCTAAAGCAGTTTTTGCAGTAGAATGATGATCTGTCCAGGTGATTTCCTGCCTTTCACATAGTGTATACTGCAAGAGACTCCAGCTTCTTCTCGTCAAATTTCTTCCATGCTGATGTTCTTCCATCCTTGTCCATGTTTACAAGTTCTGAATATTTTAAAAGGTTCAAATCACACTGTTAGTTTACAGAACACAAGGTTCTTTTGAAACAAACGGAGCTCAGAACATGTGGCTGGTAAAAGAAAATAAAGAGAAAATCAGTTAGAAAATGTGCTTTAGCTGCTGATAATCAGATTTTGTGTTAATCCAATTGTCACATTTATTCAAAGTGATACTCAGAGATTGATAAAAGATCAGAACACACAGTGTTCTTCTATATACTCATTGAACATGGAAGGGAACTTACAGATTTGGTAGATATTGGACAGATGCAATGGTCAGGGGGATTCAGGATTACCAAGCATCCAGAGCATTTAAATTATAATACAAGATGTTCAGTTTGCTTGATATTGTGTCAGGTGGCAGTAGGACAGAGTTGACTGTTAGTCTTTCATTTTGTTTCTCCAGCTGTTCAGCAGAAGATGTCTGAGGAGAATGGAGCGAGGATGAGAGCTGAGAGCCGGGTAGTGGAGGTGGAGAAGCAGTGCTCAATGCTAGAGTTTGACCTCAAGCAGTCTGTGCAGAAGATGGAGCAACTGATGAAGCAAAAGGAAAGGCTGGAGGATGAGGTAAGTGATCCCTCTCACCTTTATAATATTCAGTTATATCAAAGAAAAGATGCTTGTGTATGGCATGTGTGCGAAACCTCACCTCTCTTATGTCTTCCTCCTCCTCCTCCAGGTGAAGAATCTGCGGATACAGGGCGAGCAGGAGTCGAGCAAGCGTGTCCTGGCTCAGAATGACTTGAAGAGCCGCACGCAGGAGGTGGACCGTCTTAGATGTTCGGAGAAGCAGCTCAAACAGGAGATCAACACAGCACTAGAGAGTAAACGCTCGCTGGAGTTCCAGCTGGCACAGCTGACCAAGTAAGTGGTCTTTCTGCATGTTAAAAAAAAAAAAAATATATATATATATATTGTTCATCCACTTCTTACATTGCACCAGACATAGTCTAGTTTAATGTGCATAAAATAACCCTTCTAGGTTTTCTAGGAAAATAGGAACATTTGAGGTTACCTGTGATATTGTGCCAGTTGTTATTATTACTCTCAAACAAACTGGCAGCAACTCCAGCCAGGAGATCTACTTTTCTGTTATTGTTGCACTGCCCAGTAATGCTCTTTGGAAGTCGGGGCGTAAATTGCTCTACAATTGACTGCTATTTTCAAATAGGTGCTATTATTCCAGCTTAGGGGGTGACTATGCCAAAGCTGTTCTGTGACCGTGTTTACACCACAGGATTAGGGTTTACTCTGAGTCCAGCTCCATCCACTCTGTGGCTAATCCTCTGGCGAGCAGAGCAGCCAGTGCTGCTGGGTTGTGCTTTTAGTTGCACTCACAACAGCGGCTGACTTTTTAGAGTCTGGCTTTGTTTGCCTGGCTAAAGAGTGTTGCATAGAAACACGTGAGAGTGTAAAGTTAGTCAGATGCATGGATTTAATGAAGTTACCTCATGTTTTTTTCTGATGATTTGTTACCAGACAATACAGAGGCAACGAGGGACAGATGAGGGAACTTCAGGACCAGCTTGAGGCCGAACAGTATTTTTCTGTAAGTACAAGTCTCTCAGTCCCCCACTGCCTTTGCCCACTTTATTCAGTGTAAATGCTGTGGTCTAAATGAACCTGTCTGTCCTCCCTCAGACGCTTTACAAAACTCAGGTCAAGGAGCTAAAAGAGGAGATTGAGGAAAGGAACCGGCAGGTACAAGAGGCTAATAAAAAGGTGCATGAGTTGTGCAGTGAAAGGTAAGAAACTGAATTCTCTTCATGCACACTGCAGCCATGCGACTAATAGATTTAACCATCCAAATATTCATAATTGACCAGCTAATGTTTTAATGCTCTGTTGTTTGTTTAAATTTTTGTTGTTGTCTGATGTCCGACGACGAGGATTTTATTTAACTAACGTATAAAATTTGTTTCGTCCTGGACAAAGGGACTCCCTGTCTGCCCAGCTTGATCTGACGGTGACCAAGGCCGAGTCAGAGCAGCTTGCTCGGGCGCTTCAGGAGGAACAGTACTTTGAGCTCAGCCAGGAGAACAAGAAGGCGGTGACTAGACATAAGCAGGAGATCGGGGAAAAGGAGGCTACCATTGCACGAGTGAGGAAAACCTTAAGTGTCTCTCCAACTTATTATGCCCCTCCACCATGACAACGTTTTGCAGATACAAGATACAATATTAATCAGTTTTTTAATCAGGAAAATAAATAAATTTCACATTTCTGTGCAGCTTGAAGAATCCAATAAAACTCTGACCAAAGATGTGGAGAACCTCAGCAAAGAGAAGTCTGATTTGAATGAGAAGCTTCATATTCAGGATGAAGGTACCACACCTTTGTTGGCCTTTATGTTTCCCTGCTATATTGTAACTCTGCTATTGTACGAGCTTGACTGTCTTTTCCTTGACAGAGTATGCAGCTCAGAAGGAGGAGATTGCAAATACAATCAAGGCCACCTATGAGAAGGTCCTCAACACTGAGCGCACACTGAAGACTCAGGTAAAGATGGACCTTTTCAGTCCAGACGGTGAACACTGGTAATGCATGTGAGGAATGGTGGCTGATCTATCTCCCTCGATCTGTCAGGCGGTGAACAAGCTGGCAGAGATCATGAACCGCAAGGACATGAAGCTGGACCAGAAGAAGAAGGGCAGCACTGCCGATCTCCGGAAGAAGGAGAAGGAGAACCGCAAGCTTCAGCTAGATCTTAACCAGGAGAAGGAGAAGTTTAACCACATGGCCATCAAGTATCAGAAGGAGTTGAGCGAGATGCAAGCGGTAAGTCGCCTCAGGGTGCTGGAGGCTAGAATAATTATGTAGGACCCCCCCCCGCGCCCCCTGATTTTAACCAAAATCTCTTCACTTTCCCGGCAAAAGCAACTGGCAGAAGAATGCACATATCGCAACGAGCTGCAGATGCAGCTGGACAGCAAGGAGAGCGACATCGAGCAGCTTCGAGAGAAACTGAACGACCTGCAACAGCGCATGGATAACTCAAGTGTCACCAGTTTGCAGACGGATGAGACAGACAGCAACATCGCAGGTAAGGTCACCACCACGGACACCGCTGCTTCCACTAACACAAATCTCAACCACAGGATTCCTCCGCAGCTAAAAAGTCTTGGAAATGAATTTTAGTAGTATCTTCACAGTTAGGAAATGGCCATACTTTTATATTCCTCTTCGTATATTGCTGTAATGTAGTGTGTTAGGATTTCTTTTATTACCTCTTTGAGAGATGCTACCTTTTTGGTGCTTTTGACATTTAATTATTACTTCAGGTAAAACCCTTTGTCCTTGTTGAAATCAGTGCGTTTCCCAGTTCTCTTACTTTGTGTGCAGTGTGTAATTTAAGCCTTTAGGGAGTTGAACCTTTTTTTCTACATATTTAGAACATAGTAAGAGGTTGTAAGACACTGTTCAACAGTTGCCTTTGGTTTTAGGTATGGTACTTTTAGGTAGAAAACCAAGGCAATCATAGCTTTATTAAAGTCCAGCTGCTGTACTTCCCACCATATGTTGAGTAACAGTTGTTCAAAATGAGTGATAAACTCATCTTTTCTAACATGAATACGAATGTGCCTCGTTCTAGGTCTGTTTTCATGTATTGCTGGTGTCTGTGGTTAAACCATTCTCTCTTTATTTCCCTCATGTCCAGTTGGTTCTCCTTGCTCTTCTTATGTTTGTAACTTCTATTCCTTTCCCTCTGTGAGTAACTGAGTGGACGAGCCCCCTCTTGCCTGGCCTGCGTTGCAGCTGCTGTGTGTTTTGTCCTTTTGCCCCTAATTTTCTTAAGTGTTCTTTTGCCAGAGGTGACACAGCCATCTCTGTTGGGGGAATTCATGCAACACTTTTGAAAGACGCCTTATTGAGTGGGAACTAAAATGACATTTATAGATAGTCAGAAACAGTCTGAGCAACAAAATTCATTGACTAACATTAACAGGATGTTAAATGTCAATGCTGCCAGTGACTTTGCTTAATGTCACATGGTCTGCCCTAACGGTAAAATGACCACATGAGAACAGAGTTTACTGACTACACCCTGTGTAAGGTTTACCGCATCACTCTCAGCACCTTTCAAAATGTGTCTTGAAACTGAAAAGGCTTTTTTTTAATTCATAGCACTGTGTGCTTCAAACACTTAACACTATTGGTTTTTTTTTGTTTTGTTTTGTTTTATTGTGTCGGCATGTTCACCTAGAAGTACTGCTCGTTTTGGACACTCACAATGGCACATTTAGCAGACAAGCCCCTCTTAGTTCACTGTCCTGTTTAGCTTGTGTTATTTCAGCTGCATGCACTTAGAATCATAATTTGACCACAGAATAATGTTTACATATGTTTGTTTCTATTAAAGGAGTGAGTGATCAAGCTAATTGGATGAAAATAAACACTAATTCCTGCTGCAAAACTGTTATTATAGAGCTATTAACATTAATAAATTATCAAACGCCCATGCTCTGTTAACAAGCTGTAGGACGGACTTAACTATGAAATATTTTCCTCCTGCATGGCGAATGTGTAACAGCAGCAGCATGGGATCTCTAAACTCATCCCTTGTCACCTACTCCAGTGCAGTTACCTTAATGCTGGCAGAACTCCTTGAGGGGTTCATCTAGTGTTATGAAACAATTATGACCTTTGTGATTTGACTTTTTTTTTTTTTTTCCCCCCCAGTTGAGTTTGGATTTAATCACTTCATGGTTACACACATACACTCCATTGATGTGTTTTTTGACTGGGCTACTTTTCAGAATCCAGATTGGAGGGCTGGCTGTCCATTCCTAATCGTGCTAATATCAAGCGATACGGCTGGAAGAAGCAGGTGTGTTGTGTTTCTTTGGAATTTCCTCTGTTCACCAGAATTTTGTTAAACTTTGTTATGCTGCCCCTCGGACAATATCTGCCTTCCTTTCATTGTCTATTTAATATTTGCAGTATGTGGTGGTGAGCAGTAAAAAGATTCTGTTCTACAATGACGAGCAGGATAAGGAACAGTCCAACCCCTCAATGGTACTAGATATCGAGTAAGTATTTTTTGTCCTGACCTTTGCTCCTTTTGACTGTCATAATTTTCAAGAAAAGCGTAATCTACAGAGGTGATGTTACAGATCATTAGTGCTGACAGATTTAATGATATTTAATTGTTAATTCTGTATCTTCTTGTGCAGCAAACTATTTCATGTGAGACCAGTCACTCAAGGAGACGTGTACCGGGCTGAGACAGAAGAGATTCCAAGGATATTCCAGGTAGGAGGCTCTTTCCTGTCCTGGGGTTGTCTCTAGATTTTTAAAATTTGCCCTCCAACCCTGTCTCCTCTTCTGCATTTACTTCTGATGTCAAGTTATTTTTCTGACGAGACGCTCCTTTTCTCCGTCTGTATTCAGATTCTGTATGCCAACGAGGGGGAGTGCAGGAAGGAGGCGGACATGGAGACGGTCCCTCAGGGCGACAAGACCAACTGTCTCCCACACAAAGGCCACGAGTTCATCCCCACGTTATATCACTTCCCTTCAAACTGTGAGGCCTGCGCCAAGCCTCTGTGGCACGTCTTCAAGCCGCCTCCAGCTCTGGAGTGTCGCCGCTGCCACGTCAAGTGCCACAAGGACCACCTCGACAAAAAGGAGGATGTTATTGCTCCTTGCAAAGGTAACCTGACCACAGTCTTGTTCTTGTTAGTCTAAGCTGTGATGATTTATAGCATATATTACACCTACAGTTGATATTTTAGCCCTAATCTTGACATGACTGTTAAAATGTTGGTGGGATTCAGAATGACTCTTGAGGAGTTTGAGTTACACAGGTTATTTGCCGCTTTTATAACTTAATATTACATAAACATTGGAGATGAAAAATCTTATTTTATGTCGTAAGATGTATTCAGCTGCGACTTAATGTCCTTAATGGTGCCTAAAATTCTTTTAATTTGGTTTTGAGGAGGATGTTTTCAGCAAAATTTAACCATGAAGTAGAAGTTTAATGAATGTTCGATAAGTGTATCAACAGAAAATTAATCTGCAATAATCTTGATAAGACCTCAGTCATTTCATTAAGTGTTTGCTGATTTTTTTTTTTTGTCTTCTATGATAGTAAAATGAATCTTTTTGGGTTTCAAACTCGTGGTTCCACTAAGAAAGCAATTGAAATATATCATTTGGGCTTGGTAAAATTGTGATGGCGATTTTTCACAATTTCTGACAATTAATAGATCAAACAAACAATCGATTAATCAAGAAAATAACAGGCTGATTAATTGATAATGAAAAGAATCCTCAGTTGCATCTTTAAAATCTTGAGATGTCATGTTTGTCAGATTATCATCTTGATCAGCATCATTTTATGCCATCCCCTACAGTAAATTACGATGTAACCTCTGCCCGGGACATGCTCCTGCTGGCCCTGACCCAAGATGAACAGAAGAAATGGATTGGTCACCTTGGAAAGAAAATTCCCAAGACCCCACCATCTACATTTTCAAGAGCCTCTCCTCGTTCTATGTCCACTCGCTCTGGGCCAAACCAGTCCTTCCGCAGGAACCCTAAAAGCAATACAGGAAAGCTGAGGTAACTATACATTTTGGGACTAATTTCTGTGCTTTTGAGCTGTTCATGTGTTTTACTCTGGTTGCGTATAAATACGTTTTCTTTTTTTCAGTCACTAATATTCAAATAGCTATGGCGAACTGCATGGCCTACAATAAGGCACTGTAATATTATTTTAGGCAGTAAGTGAGGGTGTGTGCTCCAGTCAAAAGTCTTATTTTATCCCATCTGGTGGGCTAAGATGTGGTCAAGTCAGTCACATGACCTGCTGTTTGTCTCCTGTGTTGTAGCAGAGCGCAGTCCAGCCTCCAAGCAGCAGACACAACATCCAGCACTTGTTGACAGGAACTTCTTCAGAAGTGTTAATGTGTTTTTTTGTTTTTTTGTTTTTTTTTTTAGACTTTTGTCTACAGCTTTAAACTTGTCTATTTATTAATTGTGTTACTGGGTGCTTCTAACACGAGACACTTCCTGGTTGGTTGGTTGGTTGGTTGTTTGACTCCTGGGCTCTTTCCAGTTGACACTTGGGATTCTCGTTTTTCTAATTGGCACTAATGTGTTGTTGGGCTCAGTAACTAACTTACTATACAACTCTTGTTAGAATGGTCCACATTAAGGATTTTACAATACGCGTCAAACATGATGCAAAGGTCTTAATGGTGTTGCAGTGTCTGTAAGCAAGCTTTTCTGTTGTGCGTTGACTTAAATTGGGTTTACTAACCATGGTAAAGATACTATCTTTCTTTTACTGGACATTTGTCTCTATTCTTTCTTTCAGCTAACCATCTGAACCGTTCCTCATCTTCAAACACGGAGAAACCTGTATTACATAGAAAATTCAATTTAAAAAAAAAAAAAAAAAAAAAAATATATCAATAAATAACCAGCGCTGGACACATGTCAGACACAAGGCATCATGGACATTAAGAGGCCTGAACTCCCCCTCCCCCCTCCGCTGCCTTTCTTCAAGAGAAAAAAACCATCATCCAACTCAACAAACTTGCAGCTCTCCATGTCTACCAGAAGATGGCACACTTGTCTTGAACTAAACATGGACAGTGCAGCGCTATAGAGGGACTCATGTCATGGAGCCATTCTGTGTTTCATATTATATGACAGTTCTGATGGAAACGGCAAGGTAAAAGGGGGTTTTGCTGGGACTCCTGCAAGTATGTGTTCAGTTTAAGGTACTGTCATACAGGGATTTCAGATCTGCAGTGAGTGGTTGTGTCTCAGGGGTGGAAAATGAATATCTGTTTTGTAATTTCTTTCCCCACCTTGACAGATACTCAAGCTAGATGCAAACATAATTCTGTTTCCAGCTACAAAAAAAAGACTGATGCCTTCATCTAATGTTCTGGCCTTTTTGCCTTTATTCTTATCACTCTGCAAGTCACTTATCAGGTTTTGGACAGAGTATTGGGACACAAGTATTAGATGTTTTGAGTATTGAGTGAGGAGCATGCAAGATCATCACAAGTCTATGCATTATTTTTATTATTATAATTATTTTTATTGCTCCAAGCCATAAGGAATATTCCATTGTAATGGCATATAGGAGTCCTAAAACTTAATTGATTTTTTTTTTTCTGTTTATTTGGTACATTGTAATATTGTTTCTTGTATTGTTTATTTTTTTGTAATGTATTGCCTTACATTGATTCATAGATAAATGGTTCAAAAGGAAAACATTAAGTTAACAAAATGTAAAACTGCACTGTTTGAATTGTAAATTATTTGTAGAAGACTAAACAGGTGTAGCATTTGGCCCACCTAGTGCCTTAACGTTTGGATATTGATTTTACTGCCATATCTGTTTGTTTGTTTTTTTTTTTTTCTCCAAAACAAGACAAATCTTAACTCTTCCATCATTTATTTTTTAAGAAATCGCCACACATTTGTGGTTTTATCGGAACTTACTCTCTCTGGTTTGAGTATATAAAATATATATATTAGATTACCTCTTTATGGACACATTGCAATAGAGTTAGCGTGTCAAAACGAAGTCCCCAGACTCGGTTCATATCGTATGACAAATTTTGGGATGGTGTACTTTAAGTGAGCCTACCTGTGTCAATGATTGTCCTTGTTAACACTCACAAGTTGTGTCTCTAACAAGGTAATGTCCCGTTAATGCAGACCCCCCTACAGTGTATATAATAAGAGAGACATAAGGATTATGGAATACCTCCGCAATCTTTTCATTTGTAACTTTTTGTTCAGTTAAAAAAAGAAAAAAAGCACTGGAACTATGATCTACTCTTGTCTTGGATAATTTGCATGGTTAATTGCATTGGAGTCCGCACTGATGGATATGTCAATAAACATATCTTTATCATTCATTGTATACTAGTTTTCACTGCCGATACTAATCATTGGTTTCATATTTTATAATCAGGCCATACATGGAACCATCCCAAAACTAGATTACTATTGAAGCAAAGTGGGCAACTGTCCTCAGGGCTCTGAAAGCTCCAGATTTAACTATGCCAACTGGTTTGTATTAATGTAATTGAGAATTAGGGATATGTAGTGCAGAAGAACAATATCTGACTTGAAGGGCCTTAAGATGGGTTCGGTTTTATTTTCTAATCTTGAGGCCGAGTCTGAAGAGGCTCTAGTTGCCATAAACTACTTTCCAGACCTTTCATTAATTCTGTTTTGTGCTTACTTATTGCATATTCTTAATGAGTATTTGCTTAATCAAATTACCAAACTGTTAATGTTGGTCTATGTAGTATTCCTGTGTGGAAATTTTACACACTGCACAGGAATTTGGGTTATATATATATATAAGAATAGGGCAGAAGCAGTTTAATCCATCCACAGTGCACCAAATACAGAATACACAGGATCAGGTGGGTTTTTTTTTTTTTTATGTAGTGAGAAAATGATCACCTGTGCGGAGTGTTGTGGACTGACCATGCATCAGTAACAACAACCCTGACTCTCAGAACTACTGTAATCAATGCGTCTCCAAATGATCTGGGCAAAGACCATCTGGGTGTGTTTAGTCTGGGTGTGTTGCATGCAGCAGGGTGGCTGGCAGATGTCAGAGCGCATCGATAAGTTCTCAGCGTGTTGTTGCAGCGTCATTCTGTTTGAATGAAGTTCAGACTGAGAACTAGCCAACTCTTCATTCGCGCCCCGGTGGATTGAAACAGGAAAAAATAAAGAGTTGAGGAAGTAAAAGGTTGCCAAATATGCCGGTGTTTACAGGTATGATATCATTTTAACACAGCACATTCATTGCCACGGACAAAGACAATAAGAACTCGAATACTTACACGTGTTTTAGTGCAGTAGCGCAAATTACATTAGCGTGTTAGCTTAGCTAGCTTTAGCGTGATATGCGGTTAGCATGCTAACGATAGCAGACAGTCTTTCAGCCCTATTAGGCCACTGGTGAAGTTATTTCAAAAACAGTATTTTACGCAGGAGAACATACGAAATTGTTGCACTGCTGTAACCGTGTTGCTGTTTGTTAGCGGTGTTAAGAGGATGTGTGGGGTGAAGCCGGCTATGCTAGCTGCCATCTGACTCAAACCAGAAAACAACTAGCTAACTGTCAGCTAGCTAGGTTAGTCATGTAACAGTTAAGTAGTTATTGAGGGTTAAGTAGTTATTTAAAGTCATTGTGTCTAAGCATGGCGTAGCCACTTTGTTTTCTTGTTATTTTAAGCTATTTACGTGTCTAATTTTGAGCATGAAATTAACGGAAGCAGAATGAAAATAACGGAATCACGCCTTTACTAGCACAGGCAGCATTGCTAACAAAGCTAGCCAAATCGTGAGTGTACAGTTTGTAAGCTTTCTATTGCAGTTGCGCCTTGTTGGAGATCAACAATGCTTAAAGAACACGAGTTTGCTATTATAAAATGACAGTCATCTTTTGTAAGTTTCTAAAATGGTTAATCAGCCACTTAATAGCACTAAATTAGCATCCAAACAGCTGCTTATTTGTGAGCTTGCATGTTGTGCTTGTAGCACGACAGTGAGTTGGACAGTTCGTAGCTGCACGATTCCTTGAAAGACTTCACTTCACCTTACTAGATGCTGTGTCATACATGGCAGCAGTTTGATAAAGTTATTTTATTTTCCAGCATTTACCCTGAGAGAGAGGCTAACGTATTGGTATGTGCAATTCCACTGTTTCGGTTTCAGTAAATGTGAAATGGGGCAAAGAGAAGTTTGATGCAGTAGAGCTGAACACTGAGGAACCACCCATGGTTTTCAAGGCTCAGCTCTTCGCCCTGACAGGAGTTCAGCCAGACAGACAGAAGGTCATGGTGAAGGGAGGCACTCTGAAGGTACGGATGTAAACAACAATCAAGACTTTGGTTCTGAAGTGATTTGTTAAATACAGTGTTACAGGTTATTCTTTAATAAAAGAATAAGGCAGCATTCATTGTATTTTCTAGCTTTCAACAAATTCCATGAAAAGTCAAAAACTAACAATTATCCTATTAATTAACTGATCCTACTAAAAAGTAAAATTTGTGAAAGCATTATAAATTTCTGTTGTACAAAAACTATTAAAACACATTAATAAGCCACACCAAAACATGAACTGACATATTCCTTTATAACACCGTGGGCACAGTTGTTTACTTGAGTTGATCCCACGTACTGTATTCCATCCTGCTGTCATAATTATTCACTGGAGCACCAAATGTGTTTTAATCCATGGCAAACAAATGCACTATTTACTCAGGTTTGAGTAGCATTTATTAAAAAATATTGTGCCCAGATGTTTTGGTCATTTACTTAGTTTTGTTAAAGCAATGAATCTATATATTTGTGCTCATTAGAAAAAAAATTGGGTAGGGTATTCGGATAGTATTGAGAGATGTATTAACACATTGTTGGTTTTGGCCTTTTCATTGGATTTGTTGACATTGAGAGAAATAAAGTGGCCTAATCCTTAATCCATTTTCCAGGAGCTAATCTATGTCTTGTCTCCATTCTAGGATGATGAGTGGGGAAACATTAAACTGAAAAATGTGAGTATTTAAGCGCAGTCTGGAAGCATCTATTGTACCAAGCAGTTGTTAGTTCGCAGAGCATTTTAACAAATGAATTAGTACATTTTAGTGTATTTCTATTCTCTTTGTAGGGAATGACTCTGCTGATGATGGGCTCAGCAGATGCCCTGCCTGAGGAGCCTGCTGTCCGGCCTATGTTTGTGGAGGACATGACTGAGGAGCAGCTGGCCTCAGCGGTGAGTAAGCCTTGAAATTACCAGTACGCCTAAAACAAATATGGATGGTGATTGTTGCGTTCCGTGCTGACGTGGACTCTTCAAATGTGTTTTCGTCAATGTGGTGTTTACTGAGTAGAGAACATAATAAACTAAATATACAGTATATACCCTTTTGAAGGCATCTGTTGCTGAAAATGACATGTAATCACTTGTGCATATGTGTGGTTCAGGGAGAAATGTGGTCATGATAAGCAAGGTGTTTAGTTAGTCATTATTTTTTTTCCATTGATTACAGAAGGTAAGAAACACAAAGTGCAGTATGAATCGCAAACTGCATTGTCACCTGATGCTGTGCTGCTGTTTGGTCTGCGGTCTCATCTCAGGAAATTAGCAGTTCCTCATTGCAGAGTCATGTTTTAAAGGGAGCAAGACTCACTGATTTGATTGCCTGTGATGTTGCCAGTGTCTAGGGCTCTTCATTGAAACCCACACAAATGTAATTATTTTATGTGTTAGCAGTTCCTCACGGCAGAATGACTCACTGTAGCTACTCAGCACTAATAGAAACTCAGAGGGTACTGGAAACAAGCCTGTTAATTAAGGATGCATTTTCAAAAACATCACAGGACTCTTTATTTGATTAGAAAATGTAGAAAGGAAAAATATTATTAGTAGATTTTGCCAATTATTTTTAAGTAGCTGTGGTATGGGAGGAACCTTCATCACACTGGCAGTGGATGACAGGACTTACAAATATTGAACACCTGATGGATATGGTCAGCTCTTTGTATAAACCCAGTGACATGTTGGTCTACCTGTATTATCATTTCTCAGTAATTAAAGGCTATGCACAATGAAAGTTGATTAATAATACAATGGAAGGAAGGAATTATTTGTGTCTGTTTTTACCTTGTTAACTGTAGAGGAACTGATCCCACTCTGTTATTTTCAGATGGAGCTGCCCTGTGGGCTGACAAACCTGGGCAACACCTGTTACATGAACGCCACAGTGCAGTGTTTGCGCTCTGTGCCAGAGCTCAAAACTGCCCTCAGAAGGTGGGTTTTTGTGCTATTTTTGCGTCTAAGCAATATATTCAGAAGAGTGAGATTCTGTGAATGCTAAAATGAATTGTTTGAAATCAGCTTTGTATTTCACTTAAGTGTCTGTTTCCTTTCCCTATTTGTTGCTGTTTATGTAGTTTTGCTGCTGCTGTAAACATCTGTCTCCCTTTACAGGTATTCAGGTGCTCTGCGATCTTCAGGGGCAAATGCACCATCACAGTATATCACAGCAGGTATGAGGCATAGTGAATCCTTAACTTTGTGAAATCACAGGTATATATTCCTCTAAAATTAATTTATACATATATTTGCATCCTCAGCTCTTCGTGACTTATATGAGACCATGGACAAGACATCGTCCAGCCTCCCACCCATTATTTTGCTGCAGTTCCTTCACATGGCCTTTCCACAGTTTGCTGAGAAGGGGGACCAGGGACAGTACCTCCAGCAGGTGAGAAACTCTTCACCACAGTTCTCCACTCCTTAATATCACTTGAATTGATATAGCCATGCCATATGTCCTGTACCTGTGTTCATATGATTTGCCTTTTTTATTTTTTTAGGATGCGAACGAGTGCTGGCTGCAGATGATGAGAGTGCTTCAGCAAAAGTTGGAGCCACTAGAGCCAGAGACTCCCATGGAGGTAAAGCCTATTTTTTTTAAAACTTGTGTTGTTTTTATAATGAAAAGAGATGAAACGTTCTCTTATTAACTGATACCATAAGGACAAATGACATTTAAGGTTTTGTTTCTTTCAATCTTTAGACGGAGTCTGAGAGCGGAGCTGCTTCTGCCTCTGCGAAGAAGAACTTCATCGACCAGTATTTTGGAGTAGAATTTGAAACTTCGTATCCTTGCAGTGTGCCTTTGTTGATGACATATTTTTAGATGGTCCAGTATGGTTTGGATCTCCAAGCAGTGTGGCATCATTCTACCAGACTTTTTCTTAACTCTCTTGTTCAGCATGAAATGCACAGAGTCTGAGGAGGAAGAGCCAATCAAGGGCAAGGAAAGCCAGCTCCAGCTCAGTTGTTTCATCAACCAAGAGGTCAAATACCTTGCAACAGGACTAAGGCTGGTATGTATCAGAAAAACACTGAGTACTTTCTTCAGGGTGTGCAAAAACAGGAACATGTGCGTTTCCTTCATGAGTGAAGTTTCTACTTCAGAAGCTGTCATGCACCTTGGGTATCTTGGATGTTAAAACTATACTTGGATGTTGCATGTTTAACCAATGTGAAAGAAATGAACACAACATACATGTGACAAACTGAGGTATAGCTAGTTTGTCTTCAGGATAATGAGGATCTAATGTTTCTGCCTGTGTTTTCTCTGCAGAGACTGCAGGAAGAAATCACGAAAATGTCTCCATCCTTGGAAAGAAATGCCCTGTATATAAAATCTGTAAGTTTTACTTTGCCTTTAATTTCCCTTGGACATTTGAAAGATTTGGTCTTGTCTACTTGCAAACTGGAGTTTAAAATTTATTTACCTTCTGAATTATTTTTTTTTTTGTTTAACGTCCTCTCCCACTAGTCAAAACTCAGCCGTCTCCCTGCCTACTTGACTGTTCAGATGGTCCGGTTTTACTACAAAGAGAAGGAGTCTGTCAATGCAAAAGTCCTTAAGGTTTGTCTTGAGTCACTAAAATCTCATGTAACAGGGGTCACTGTTAGAAGCAGTTTAACTCTGAAACAATACTGTATTGTCTCTTTGTGAAGGATGTCAAGTTCCCACTCATGCTGGATGTCTATGAGCTGTGCACCACAGAGGTCCAGGAGAAAATGCTGCCAATCAGGTCAAAGTTTAAGGAAGTCGAGGACAAGAAGCTAGAGAAACAGCAACAAAAGGTAAGGCCGATCTAGTAGCATAAACGCTCCCACTTAAACATACAGTGTAACTGACAGTTCTGCAGTGTCTAACAATTGTTTTGTTTTTTTTTGCATCAGTTGTTGAAGAAGCCAGATGCAGCAAAAGAAGTGAAATATGAGCCTGTCTCATTCCCTGATGGTATGTTCAGACATGACACTGACACCTTCTGTACACATTTTAAAAGCAGATTCCACCCAAGACACTTAAAAAATGTTTGACAATAATTGTTTCTAGAAGTTATGAACATTTTTACCACATACAGTGAGAAAGATTCATTCATCCAAGCATAGAATAGCAGAAATCCTTAAATAAATATGGACATGATAAAAAATACACAAATTTGTAAGCGGGTTCAGCTGTCTGAATCACCATCAGCTTTTACTGTTGGTTCTCCAGTCTTGTATTCAGGTTTTTTAATTTTCCACCAATATTTAATTATAAATCTGTTTACAAAATGCAAACTTTGCTCGTTGGGCCTGCACTTTACAAAAGTGATTAATAAAAAAAAAAATCTATCTATTATTTAAGTCCCTGTACTATACTTGACTGTCTGGTAGTGTAGTAGCATTTGAGGTTGGAGTTTCTGTCCATTTCAGTCAGTTCTGATCCAAAGTTTAAGGAATGGTAACACGCTTCCTATTTTTCTCTGCAGACCTTGGATCCAACAACAGCGGTTACTACGACCTGCAGGCTGTGTTGACACACCAAGGACGCTCTAGCTCATCAGGTCACTATGTGGGATGGGTCAAAAGAAAAGAAGGTAACCACAAATGTTTCACACTGTGGCATATATAGCATGTTTGTGTTAAGTCTTGTATTAGTCACAACTCATAAAAGTACACAGGAACCTAATCCTAAGCATACACAGATGTTCAGGAACTCACTGTTTCCCCCTTTTCTCTTTGGTCTCTGCCTCTGATAGATGAGTGGGTCAAGTTTGATGATGACAAGGTGAGTGTGGTGTCTCCAGAGGATATCCTGCGACTGTCTGGTGGTGGAGACTGGCATATAGCATACGTTCTACTGTACGGCCCCCGGCGGCTGGAAATACTTGAAGAGGAACAGTAGCTGTGGAAGGTTTCCTAGAAGACAAAGACAACATCCTACACACATACAAATTGCCATTTCCAAGCACTGTCTGCATAGATGTGCAATAAAACTGGTGTCTTTAAAGATCTGATTACCTTAATTTTTTTTTGGTTTGTTTTTTGTAACCAACACGGATGCTTGTAAAACAATTTCTGTCAAATGGTGTTAAATATTCAACCGTAGTGGGCTTTGAAAATGGAGATTGACAAGACGCGATCTCTGGACTGGATCCTTGAAAGAGGTTTTTAAGTCTAGCTCTGCAGTTTCATTAAATGTTTTATACACATTGTATATTTTTTAAAGCCTTTGATAAGGTGCTCATATCATAAAAGCAAAATATTCTCTTTAGTCATTTAATCAACTTGTACAAAAATGCCTAGCCAAGCTGTTCTTGACATTCTGGCTTGTATCTTCTCAGATGTATTATGGAGGTTTTCACTTAACACTGTAAAGATTTGCTCTTGTTCACCTGTTGACCCTCTGGGAAATTTGGGTTCAATCTAAGGTCTTTTCTTAAGTGCTTGGCTTGCATCATCTCCTGGAATTGTTCTCAGATGTAGTGACAGATGAGCTTATTTCTGCCAAAACCTCACTAATGCTCTTTTGGGGGAAGTGTGTGGGGAACTGGTTCAGAACAGGTTGTCCTTGTGGTGAACTGTGTGCAGTTAAATAAAGACTTAAGATTCAACCATGATGGTTTACTCAACAAGCCTTGAACATTGTTCTTGCTGACACTGATTACAGACTTTGACATCTATACCTTTAAAATGCTATGCTTCACTTTGTTTCTCCATGCAGGTTTCCTGCTCACCCTGCCACAGTGTGTACGACCTAGCCATCAACACTCTGTAATAAGTTATTGACTGACTGCTTTTCATAGGTGGTGAAAATAAACTGTTATACCAAAATGTGGGCTTCTTTGTGTGAGAATGTGATAATGAAGGGTCTACTAAATGTTTTATTAGAAAAAAAACATTTATTGGATTTTCTACAGTGAAAAAACAGGGCTTTCAACTTGAACTACATACAAAAATTTTAGTCACCAATTGTTTTTGGTATTAAAAAGGATGTGGTAATGGAGGTACTGATTTAAGTAACAAATGGCCTACTCTAAGCCTCATTGAGGCCATCTGCAATCTGAGAGAATCCTGCAGCATTAAGAGCTGTGATCAGGCTCTCCACAGTGGCTTGTGTTCCCTCTCTGTCCTGCCAGGCTACAAGCAGCAGTTTGGCCTGCATGTCAACATCTTCACTATCTGTTTCGATCTCTCGCAACTCTGCCGCCTTCATTTCCAAATGAGAAGCCAGCATCTTCCACTGAGCGCCCAGTTTGGCTGCAATGTCATCCATCTGCTGGTTTGTCACCAGCTTGCTCTGTATGCTCGGACCTAAAAGAAAAACAATAGGGAGGATAAAAATAGACTCGATCTACAAAGGATGGAAATGAGCGGATACTTGGTGGATGAGGTGATTTAATTATCGTAACAAGGACCTAAAAGGTACAGAGGTCAAGCTGGGTTGAAGCTTGTTTTGATATTTAGCTGTAGATGCGTGTGAAAATGAGTGTAAAGGTAGATGTGACCGAGATTGAGCAGTTATGTTGAACGAGTGACAATTCAAACTCACTGTCATTGCTGTCTTTGAGAAGATTGTCTCCATTATCGTCATCATCCTCTTCTCCTGTCTTGATCTCTTCAGAAGGGATATCCTTCTGCATGTAAGGAAAGGATATTAGTGTTTGTCAACAGTTAGGCATTATGCAGAATGCTGATTTTTTTTTTTAGAGTGATGATACTGTTTTTTTTCTTTAAAAAAAATCCTCACCGGCAGTTCTTTTGCCAGTTTGCTGACCATGCTATCTAGATAGTCTGCCAGGCTCTTGAACTTCTGGTTAGTTGGTTGAAAGAAGTGTGGACTTCTCCTGGACAGCAGCCTCAGAGCGCGCCAGCCATAGTTTGGGTTCCGTACAACCCTGAAGAGATTTACAGGAAGAAACAAAAGAATAACAGAGGCCCCTTAAAGTTCCTGGACTTTTACAGGATTTTGTTCTTGCAAACTGACTTTGAAAAGTTCTGAAAGGACACACGACAGGGCAAACTTACTTGTACTCTTCCTCCACCATGTTAGCAGGGTCGGCCTGTTCTATGGCTTCTGCAAAGAATTCATCCAATGATGGCATGAACTCTCTGAAAAACACCAGGTTAAGAAAGAACGATTTATACAAAAAAATGAATGTGATTGTAGATGGGAACTGCTACCTTGTTTTCTGAACCACTCACCTGCTGTCTGACTTGCAGGCTTCCATGTTGTCCTGGTTCAGGTTCCACAGCCGAGTCAGCTCATCACTAACAAAAAAAACATGAAAGAGCTTAATTTATGGAAGTAGATTTAACAGCTCTGGACATTTTTGTCTATTGGGTTCAATAGATGGACTGTTTTAATCACTGTGTGAGTGTGTCCGCTGTATAAACCTGCACCATTATTCAATCGCGCTAGGGCTCAGTCACAGCTTTTAGTGGTTTCAATGTTCACAGGGTTTGTTTCACAAGGACAGAGTCTGTTCTTCAGTGGACACATTTCTAATATAGTTAAGTTATTTTGTAGACATTTAATGTTTTACAGCAAAGTGAAAACACATTGGCAGCTTATATAAATGTGGTGACATGACTGCTCAGTTTAATTAATGGCACTGCGTTGCTTGTTTTCTGCATAGTGTAACAGGTGATGTTTATCCACATTAAACAAAAATTTTCATCTTTTTCGTCACATATTATATATTACATAATATTAATGAAAATGAAGTATTTTTTAGTTGCAGCAGCAGCTACATAAAATAACTCACATAAACCTTATTGACTTAAATGCTTCAATTCGTACAACAACCTTGTATAAAATGAACAATCACTAGTTCAATTTTTCTAATTTGGGGGAACCAACCCTCTCCCACTTTCTGTGTCAGCTCTCTGCTACTACCACTCCACAGCTCGCTTCACATTTCCAAAATACATGCATACATGAAGTAAACAGATGAGGAACTGCTTTAGATATTATGAGCATCATTAGCCACTACGGCTGAACAGAGAAAGACAAGAGCAGCTGTGAGGAAAAAGAAGCTGCAGCACCCCTCACGCTGTTCGACTGACAGGTGACATCTGGAAATTGCAGCGCAGAAACACACTGACAAGTATTATGCAACATGACTTGTGATTTTTTTAAATGCTTTTTGCAAAAACATAACTGCAGGGTTAATGTGAATCTTTAGATTTTCAGACTTTCAGTGTGTCTGCAGAAAACAAAAATCTGGGTCATTTGCTCTTCTTTAAATTAAATCTGTTTGTGGATCTATATGGTTATCTTTGTGATCATTAATTTCATTTTTAAACCACAGTGACGATTTTTCTGCGCTGCAAGAGCATTTTGGACGTCATCACAACTTCAAAGTACTGTTTAAAGGTTAAGTCTTGGCTAGAAATTTAGTTGTGATGGTTAGGAAAAGCATCATCTAAATGAGGGTCCTCACAAGTGTAGAAAGACAATCACTGGTTATATGGACAGAGAGACGGAAGGAGGAGGAGAGAAACCTGTTGTTCCGTTTCAAAACCTTTGTCCTTATCTGTCGAAGCACCTGCTTCATCTGCCGCACACAGGATGTGGTACATGTGTGTGTGTGTTGTATGTGCTAAGTTGTGTGCTGGTCCACGTCCAGCTCTGCTCACAGTGTGTCACTCTAATAATGGTAGTGTAAATAGCAGAGGATAATGCGAGTGGGAGGAAGTGAAATGTTCCCATTCACACAAAAACATAATAGAAGGTGCGTGCAGCTCTGTGAGATCATACTGCTCGTTTTAAAGATGGATAAACATAGACAGTGTGTGTTAACATTTCATAATAAGCACTAAACAAATTGCAGCTGAGGCTGATTGGATTCTCATTAGTTTTGCAGATATTGGATGATAAATCAAAATAATGGACAAACTTTAAGTTTAATCTAAAGAGCAACATGAATGTCAAAATTTCATGGCAATGCATCTGATCATTGTTGAAATATTTCAGTTCAAGTTCCAGTTGCTTTGTGGTATTTGTAAAGTTTATCTGAGCTCACTGGGAAACAACCAGTATGATGCTTTGTCTCCCTTCTTCCATATAACGAAACAATAATTAGGATCAACCACACTAAGTATAATTTGTGAATTAAGTCTGGAATGCTGATATTTCACTGGACAACTACTTCTTTGTTTGGTCTCCATGTGATGATGACTGCTATGCATTGCGCCTGTGTAAACTGCAGACTCTGTGCTGGGAGTAAACAGGACTAGTTTTGCTACATTTTCAAGTTAACATTCAGGTAACTGAGTAAAGAAAAGTTTTCAAACTCATTTACAGGGACAAGCTATTTTTTGGGATAGTATTTTGGGATAAGCTGAGAAACAACTGAGGTGCTGCTCCGCCACCTACACAGATTCTGCACCATCACCTCCCCCTCCCCCGAGAGTGGGACGTACGTACAGACTGACAGATGGACAGACAACCCAAAAACATAATGGCTCCGGCCACAGCTGTTGCTGGCACAGAGGCATAAAAACACCTCTCTCCCCTTTGCACTACTCAGCTTTGCTGTATTAGATCACATACTTTCCCATGAAGATCTTGCGGTCCGGCCCTTTTCCCAGGAAGTCTTCTGGTGCTTGTCTTTTCCTGGTCGGTCTTTTGGGTTTGTCATCTACCGTCCTGTTAAATAGTAAACAAGTGGAACCAACTGTCATTTTGACATGAGAGC
Source organism: Seriola lalandi dorsalis (assembly GCF_002814215.2). Lineage (NCBI taxonomy): Eukaryota > Metazoa > Chordata > Actinopteri > Carangiformes > Carangidae > Seriola > Seriola lalandi. Next base: position 1,310,218 of record NW_019524735.1, on the reverse strand, counting down.
CCAAAGCTCACACAGCACATTCAGACTAATCAATAAATAAAACAATAAGAAAACAATATAAGGAATATATATATATATATATATATTCAAATTATAAAATAATTATCTGCCATAACTTAGTTTGAGCTCTAAGTTGCTGTACCTTTCTTTCACAAAGCTTGGGCATCCCTCATTTTTCCAGACATTCCAGTTCTCCTCTGTGTTGAGGATATGCTGTCAAAAACAACAACACATTTCTAGTGTAACTGGTGTATGGAGAACTCTAACAACAAACTTTACAGATTGTGAGTGTGTACAGAAAAGCTAATTTAATATCTAATCATCACACTTGCCATCAGAACATGGCTTACCTCAACCATGGTGGCAAACTTGTCTCCATCAGGAGGGATTTCTCTCAGCAGCTGCAACAGAACAGACACAGATTAAAACAGGTTTGCTTTTCTCTCTCTCTGTCTTAATGGCAGATATCTCAGAACCTCACCAAATCCAACCAATGTTATCAGCATGGATACATATTGCTGGTGGGTAAGTGGAAAAATGATTTCCTGATTTCAGTGTGGTGATTCTACTTACTACCTACTGTAAGTCTATAATCCAGATAAATCTTAACATAAAAACAAGTATGGTAATGAGAAGACAGTGAGGCTTATTTATGGATTACAGTAGCAATTAGTGTCAATGATCTATGTCAATAAGATTTAAGACTAACCTGATAAACCAGTTTAGTTGTCTCCTCTATCCATGTAGTCTGGTCATCATTCAGAGCAGAGCTGGAGCTGTACAAGCACAAAGACATACAAAATATGAAGCCCCAACAACGGATGGATGGTTTTTTTTTTTTCACATAAATGAAAATGTTCTACAAGGTCAGAGGAATGCTTCACCTTTTGAACTTGACCTGACCCTTCAAGTACTGGAAGAGAATGAGGTACTGAAGTAGAATGTGTCGCCTGAAATTGCTGTCACTGAGCTGCAAATCCATCAGCTGAGGAGACAAAAAAAAAAAAAAAAGATGCAGGAATGTCAAACCAACCCATGTTTGTGCAAGACTAACCTTCTTTACATGTAAATACAAGTGTACAAATGTAATACCCGCGCAATAGTTTAATAAAAGTAAAACATGGAAATAGTCTTATCCATGGCAGGAAAATTTATGTTTTGTTTTTTTTTTTGCAAACCTGTTTTCATTTAATGAAGTTTGTGTTACTGATATTGTTGTTGGAGATTCACAAAACTACTATTAGTTTCTACAAATAAAACATTAAGCAGTAGGCTGTGTTGAAAGAAGTGGATTCAGACGTCATCCAGCCCTTAAACAATCTCAAAGCTGAATAAAACAATAACACAAACTGCAAATAATTCCAAGGATAAAAATCTTTCTCTCACCTTCTCACTTGTGAGGAACTTAGCAAAGTAGACATGTTCTCCGTCAGATGCTCTAAGCTCCTCCAGTTTCCTCTTAGAGGCCTGCATGTCATCCAGCTTGTAGCTCTTGAATACTGCCAGCGTCTCATCTGAGAACTGAGCAGGACAAACAGGGGTTCAAATTAGCAGTGAGTCGTTATTTTTCTAACATCTGCTTTGGTGTTCATTATGATCTGACAAATGAGCAGCAAAAGAGAAAAATTCTCTCTGCGCTTGTGGTCAAGCGTTCTACCTTAAGGAATGTCATCCAAGAGAATTTATCGTAGCACTGCACAGGGTTTCTGAAGTAGTCCTGCAGTGTCCAGAACTTCCTGTACAAGTTGTAGTCAATCGGAATGGAGCTGGAAATAAAATTTGATTCAATTTGAATAAGCTTAAAAACAGGTGCAAGCCAAAGTGTCATTTAAATGAATAAATAAAAAAAACACATGGACAAACTTTATGGTGTATTCTAGAGAAAGACTTGAACTTACCATGGTGCAGGAGTATCATCCTCCCCCATTTCTCCTTCTTCCACCTCCATACCTTCTTCCTTTTCTTCTGTGTGCTATAAACATGGAACCATAAAATATAATTCAACTTCATTTTTTAAATTAAATTCAAAATACTCACAATCATTACCAGGTGCTGTCATTTTACCTTCTGGCCGAGAGTACTTTCTTGTTCATTTTTATTGAACACTGTTATATTGTCCAGATTAAACTGGCTCTGTAGATTGAGACCTGGAAAAACCACAAACAGAACAGAACATGCACATAATAAGAGAAGCATTAGCATGGGTGCCAGACATAATGGACTATTTTTGTAAACTGCATCTCTGAGAGGGTTGTTGCAGTCTTGTTTATTTCAAGACAACATACAGATGTTGCTGTTCTTACCTGATTTCTCAGACAAAGGGAACAGGCGTGCCAGGAAAAGCTGGATTCGCCCACAGAACACTGTATTCTGAGATTTGGACAGCCTCCTCAAAAGGTCTACACAGGTAGAGAGGTGTGTTACAAACAGTTATGTCTTTTAAACATTAAGTCTAGTTGATCAACAAGTGTGAGATATAATCTTTACCATTACACATCCTCAACAAGTAGTTCTTCCCAGCAGTGTAAAAGGAGTTCTAGGGAAAGGAAGAGAACATAGTGATCACGTGATCTAAATTATGTTGTACAAATAATTTCAACAACCTTTACGGAGAGGTTTTAGCTTATTTACCGACTTCCATGTGGAGACATTCTCCTCGACAAAAGAGAATATTTTGTCACACTGGTCAAGAGGAAGGCAGTCCAGTACATCTCCCAACAGAAGGAAAGGTGTGGTAGCAGAGCAGATACCTGCATGGAAAGAGGGGAACAGGGTGGCAAAAGCTTGGTTACCACAAATCTTAAGCTTTGGGTGCAGTAAGAGACTTCGCTCCTAAGACTTAAGACACTTAAACACTATAGCAGTTCAGGCTTAGAAATAAATGCTTTACAAACACTCAATAATAAACAGTGTTTCCAAACCTGGAGGTTGAGTGAAAAAACCAATCAGTTTGTTTGTCGTCAGAAGACTGTGTCTCATCATGACAACAACATTATCTCAACCTCCAGCCACACATTAGAACATGCACAGTGCTACAATGAAGACGTATGTAGCTAGGTAAATATGAGCACTTTTATAAGTTATTAAAAAGTCACTAATAAGTAAGGCCTTACAAACACGAATTATGCTGTGTTCTTAATTTGGTTTTGTAGTGTGATTTCTGTGAGGATTCACTGACCTGCTGTAACCCAAAATACATCAGTTTTTAAAGGAATCTCTTAATGATGGCATTTGTGAGTAGAGGTTTTGTATAGGCAGCTTTTAGTGTCTCGATTTCATTTTTTAATGAACACATCATACTTTCTTTTATTTTATTTAGGAGCATGCAGAGTATGTGGTATGCAGCAAATATTTATCTTTCATTGGGACATGAATGTCAGCTGATTCAAGTCTTTATTTATATGTAGGGATCCTGTGTGTAATGTAACACCATCTGCCATTTTTAAGTCAACTGGATGAGTAGCATACCCTCTGTAACGGCGTCAATACTCAGGTAGATCAGAGACAGGTAGTCATCACAGCTTGCCTTATGCTCAATCTGCAGACAAAAAATAATAATTTCATGCTTTCGTGCTACATCATGACTCCGATTAAATTAATGAGGTTTACTGAACGAACTTGGAGTAAACAGACTTTAATTCACTTACAATCTGATCGCCAAGAACACTCCTCAGAGCCTGGTCAAGTGTGGTTTTCTTTTCCGTTTCACTGTAACATAGGAGAAAAACAAGTGATTGCTACACATGCATGACATGATTACTAAAATAATTAAGGAGATTACTTATTATTTACCAGTGCCTACAGAGGCTAAAAAAAAAATTACTTACTTGCCGGGGATCTGATTGAAAGCGTTTATCAAAGGTTTGCTGGTTTTACTTGTTAGGGCAAATCTGGCAGAAGCCTGTAGGTGTGTGGGAGAGAAGGAGAAAACATTTAAGAGGGAAAATACATCGTTAGAGACGTTTATGTTAGCTTAGCTAGCATCTGCTACCTGATATGATACAGTACGAGAATAAGCTTTGAATTACAGGAACAAGCGTGCCAACTAGCTATGATTTAAATCACGACAGGCGATATGTAATAACACGTGTTTTAATAAGGAAAGACAATTCAGTGAGTTCTCACCGTAAATTTGTCTTTAGCCTCGACAAAATTAAATGAGGACGGCGACATCTTTGCACATTTGAAACCGGAACTGACACTGAAGTCTTTCCGGTTTCTTCCGCCATTGGGATGGGTGCATTCAGGAGCTCTCCGACACAGAGTTTAAACTGTGTATAAAAAATATAAAGACAGAAAGAAAAAGGAACAAGGATATACAAACATGAACACGTTATCGCTATACATAAACAGCTAAAGGTTTATTTTATATTTGTATGTGTCTTTTTTAATTTATTGTTTTTATTGCTACAACTCAGTCGTAGCTACAAACGTTTAATCTGCTTTGACAAATGCATTGAGTTGTTCAGCTACTAGATCGGACCTAATGCAGGTGCCACCTACCACTGATTTTATATGAGCAGAAATACAGAAGCCCAGCTTCTTTGCTTTGATGATTTAGATTATCTAACTAACTGTCAAACAGTTCTAGCACCAGTTAGAATGTAACCTGGCAAAACTACAAAACTCCAGATACACTGGAATAAAATATTAATTAGCATCCTTCAAAAACATGCTTTCTTAGAAATCAAAAGTGTTTGAAACTGTGATATCTTGGATGTGCAGGGAAAAGCTTGAGGAGGCTGGGTAATATCACTCAAACATGTCTGTATTTTGTGATATTGAGGGTTACAACTGAACCACTTCACTTGGCTCTCCTTGAAAGACCTGAGTGAGATGGGGGAGAATATATTTTGGAAAAATTAAGATTCATTCATTAATTTAAATGGAAAAAATCAAGATGGTGGTGTCACTGTTATTCATTGACATAACTGCAGTGTGAGCAACATAGTGAATATAAGCATGCAGGCCCAAATCCACAGGGTGGCAGTATTGCACACTCGTACACTGTTCTGTTTGCTCTCATGAAATACTAAGAGGTGTGTGTGTGTGTGTGTGTGTGTGTGTGTGTGTGTGTGTGTGTGTGTGTGTGTGTGTGTGTGTGTGAGGTCTGTGCCCATGGCAGGATAAAACCTGAAATCCACCCTTTCCTGATGATAATCCCTGCAGCATTTTACTTTATATGAACATGCACCTACTGAAAACCCACTTGACATTACATCTCTGTTTCTCTTATTGTCTCCATGTTATAGATTTGTTTTCAAAACTTGAAAAAGTTCAAAAATGAAAAGGTTTAGTTAATTTAGTCTTTATGAGAAGTCTTCACAGTGGTCACAGCAGTCATATTTAAGTTTTTGCCTTTGTGTTTGTCAGTGTGCATTTCCATGTGTAGTGGGCGTAGCTACAATTTAAAGTACAACTACTGAGCTGCAGGGCATTAATTCTTTGATGGGATCTACTGTTCAACAATGTCACACAGCACATAAAAACCAATGGGGCATTACACTGTGATGTCAGTCATTAAAGGTCGAATTTGTAAATTTTGATTACATAAACTCAAGGTCTATGCACATACTTGATTGATTCAACCATTATTTTGTAGGGTAAATTGAAAATATAAGCCTGTTTTTATGCTGTATTTACAAAACTTACTTATGTAAAAAACCTTTAAAAACATCATAAGATATTAATAATATTCATTTTGTTGTTGCCAAGTTTTAGTCTAAGCATCAAAAGCAACCTGTTTATCATTTGAGAGTGATAGCAGGTTCCAAACCCTTGTTTGGATTTTGGTGGCGGAGCAACCCTCTGGTTTACATTTGAATCAAGGACTGTGCCTGTGAGTTTAACAGAAGCCAATGTGAAGACTTTGGCCTGTTTTGATCTGTGTTTACCAGCAAGTTCACGGGTCAGGACCTCTGAAGTAGTTTGTAGTAGTGGGACCATTCACCCTCTGACAAGTGTTTATAGCGGTGCAGTTACAAAGGCTGTTAACTGACCCTAAAGGTGTTGTGCTTTTTAAACACTAAAGCTATTAGAATGTAGGTCAGAACTCTCATGTAGAAAGAGGGATCATTTTCATCAGCTCTGTGTGATCGCTGGGGTCACAAAAAGGGAAGTGAGAACTGTTTTACTCTGCAGTTTTGATTGGCACCTTGGTTTCCGAGCACAGAGTTTGCCACACACAGTTCACGAGAAATCCCATCCATCTCCCCGCGGGCCCCCACCCTTCTGACACAGAACTGATGAAAAACAGAAAGGGAGTGAGCGTGGTGAGTAACTCTCAGGGTGCAGATAGGAGCCCGGCATCAGTCAGTATATGCTCAGTATGTGTAGACAGGGTGAAGAGGGCTAGTGGTGGGGTCAGAATTGTGTTTAAAAGCAATTAGTCTGCAAGTTGGAGTTATTTTTGCTGGGGACAAGAAACCCAGCGTATATCCCTTTAAAGGGCATGGCAGGCAATATTATACATTTTTCTTTCTGACAACAAATCCCTCCCTTTGTACCTAGTAAATACATTAACCTTTAAAAACAGGTCACAAGACTTTAAAAAGAAGAAAAAAAAAAAGCTACAGTACATAATTTTCCAAGATGGTGGAACACAGCAGGCATCTGTAGTTTTTAGCAAACGTTATTCAAACAGGAGTATGCAGTGTCTTGGAGAATAATTCACATTTGGTGGTAAAGTGAATAATTACTGCAGCATTATGGTGTATGTGGGACTGGATTAGAATAAACAACAGAGCTCTCTCTACTGTATTAAAGGCACAGTGTGACTCATTAATGTTTTTAAAAGTTTTTGGACAACACTATTCAGACAATACTTATATATATATTATAAATACATAGAATATTGCCATATCAGCCTTATCACTTAAATTATTACTCTTAATTTGTAAAGTGAAAAGAAAGCACGTTGGTTTTCTGTTACACAAATGTGTATTGAATAGTCCATATTTTCATGTCGGTGATTACTATTAACTTACTGTCACTCTGAAATCAGTTCAAAATCAGGTTATGGCCTCCATTCCCCACTTGTTTATTTTGTCTAGTTAAACAGAATGAGAGGACTACTGAACACACTCCCATGCCAAATCATGGAATAATCAAATTCAACATGAGAGCCAAATAATTTGATGAAGGACACTCTCAGACAAAATGACTGAGGGGCAACAAAAAGAGCATTGTCCATGTTGTTGAGGACAAACTTCAAAACAAGAGGCCAAACACAATGCTCTGACCTCCGAGGTTAAGCACACAAAGGAGGGAGATTTCAGATTGGCTGCCGTCACATGATTGGCCTCTGAGAATCCACCATAAAAAATCATGTGAAGAAGTGTCATGTCATATAAGCGAGATAATCCCATCAGCACGGCGATCATCCATGGATAAATTTAAAAGCACAGGGCACTGTAGCAGGTTTATAAGGAGCCTAATTGACAGATGTGCGGGAACATACACCAGAGCAAAGCAATATTCCTCCTTAAAGGGAGGTGAGCCATGGGGAATGATGTATAGTCGGAATGTAGATAAATATTTTAAATCAGATTGTTCCAGTCATTGCGATTAAATATAATGAAACATGTTGATTTTTGCAGGCTCTGTAGATTCGTATAGCTTCCTCCCCATGCTCATACCATCACGTCAGTCTGTTGAATTTACGCCTCATGTTGTGTTTAAGTTTGTGTTACACATACAGTATATCAGAGTGATTTTCCATCACCTGCCTAGCTGTGTGGCAATAAGTGGAAGTTGGATCTGACAGTAGGACAAAAATGTAGGCTACAGCTTTACTCCCTCACAGGACATTGTAAAAATATTTGGAAAGCAGACATTTTGTTAATGATCATCTCACACAGAGCAGAATAATAGCAATGTTCAATGAGGGGATGTGCATCCAACCACAGCGGTGATCCTGCCCCTGATTGGTTCTTAGCTAACAATAACTAACATCTACTTAAACAACCTTGGCTCGATTGCCCTCAGACCGCCGGCTTTCTGTTGGGAAATGTTCTGCAGTTGAGCTTAAAGTCACTTGATGGTTATTCAATGATTAGCCCAGGGTGTGTGTGGACCATCAAATATACTCATAAGTCATAAAACGGGATGTGAGACGGGCCGCTTGCGTAGATGGAAGGAGGACATTCTTGTGACACAGCCAAACAGGAAATCTCCATGATGGCCACATCTTGTCTAATCATGCTTTTTCTTATGAAGAATTTACAGTGCTTTCATGTGCAATTACCTGATCCACATCCTTGTGTTGTTTTACCTCAGAGAGATTTTTTTGGACTGTCGCCAAACACTGAACAAAATAACACTGTATACAGTATGCAATACATTATAGAGAAACTAATGGCAAGGTCATCCAGATCTAAATATACATATATATATATACTGTATATACATTGTGTTATTTTGGTGATTGCACAATGTAGACAGGGATATGTTAACCTTAGTTTGAACTTTGTGGTTTAAAAAAAGAGAAAGGATTGTTATTATAAGATATTCCTTGGTTTAAAAAAGCATGATATATCTGACACTACAAAACTAAAAATACATATTTGCTGTTTATTAGTGTGGCGACAGACAGGAAAGCGAAAATGTTGCATGGATATTTTATTTTCAGCTTCATCTTCTGCACCATGAAGCAGGACGATCCTGCGCATTCTGGGGTTTGGTGTTCGTGGATACAGAATTGTATTGTATATAGTTGCTGCTATTCCTCCACACGCCTGGAACGAAAGCGGAGATCATTGGATTGATTGAGAGAGTTGGGTAAAAAAAAAAAAAAGTTTCAAAATGTGTGCTCACATTACCCAGGTGTTCTTTATTCCTTTACGTATCAAAACTGGTCCAAAGGAGCGAGCAGGATTGGTACCACATCCAGTGAAACTTATCTGTAAATGTAAATGGCAACATGTTAGGCCTATCAGGTTATTCAACAAATTCCTATCCTGGCATGGAATTGTTCATGTTAGCAGTCTGGGAATATCCATGTACAAGTGCAAGCCATTCCTACAGAATCAGTTTGTAAAATATATAGTTGCAGTATGCCAATGACAGAAACCCCTCACAATACAGTAGCCATGCAGTTGTAGTTGTAGTAGTTTAGTTGATACTTTCAGATGTGCTGATTCACCAAAATACATTATTTTTATACCATGTTATACTGTATATCTCTAATTCTTCCATGGCTATGTTGCGTGTTTAGTTTTGGCACCTGCGATCTGGGCAGTGACCCATTTGTACCTCTCTGCAAGTGGCCTTATGTTTCCAGGAAAACGCACTTATAAAAACGGTGATTTCCAGCCACTTCTCAATGTTGACGGTGCTAATTTGTTTTCAGCTTTCTATGACACATGCCTTTGCAACTGTAGTGCCCGCTTCCTGAGCCACTAGCACATCAGATGCACAACACTGCAAAATTACGTAATGTAGCAGAGAGAAAGTCCTGAATCATTTCCACCACTTTTCTAAACACAGGAAAGCCATATTGGCAAAGAGAAGCAGTGGACCCTCACCAATAGAGACTGAACAGGATATTTGCTTTACTATACTACAGATAGACAGATAAAAAATATCAGGACCCTTTGACAAAAAGCTTCACCAAATTGTTATTTAGTACTCTTATTGAGTAGTGCTTTCATTTTGTCCACCCGCTGTAATTAAAATGAACTCTGTGTGTCTGTCCTTGCTCGGTTGTGAGCGATGTATCAAAGACAGTAAATCTGCCTCCTAAAATAACTAAAGGTCCTCCTGAAATGTGAGATTTCAGGATTAGTCAGGATTAATCGACAGTTGATTTTGTCAAAACTGCTGAAAAATTCAACCACAGATTTCACAGAATTATAGGATTGTGATTCACTCAGATGCAGCTGCAAAGTACCCAAGTCTCACTGACAGCCCAATAGCCAGCGGCGTTAAAGTCTTTAACATCACTCTGTCGCTTATCAGTAACAGCTATCGCACACGCAACCAACTGAAGGGTGGCAAGGAACTCGATGACAAAGTGTTTTTTTAGAGCACAATAACTTTCCTGTGAAATGAAAGAAAACAAATGGACAAGGATAACCCAAGGACCAAGCAATTCACTGGGGCTATATCCATTCTCGAAAGCACTTGTGGCAACTGCTCCAAGCATCTGAGCCAGGATGTAGCACACACGCACACACACTCACATCTCAGCGGTCTGATCTGGAAGCTGACCAGCAGCGCCAAAGTGACTGCAGGGTTCAGGTTTGCTACACTGATGTGCCATCAAACTCCAGAGAGGCGATGGCCAGTGAAACCTACAGCTCCGGCACAACCCTCTTCTCAATATCTTTTCCAATAATATCTGAGATGCCAATGAATATGAACAGGAACATACTGACAAATTCTACTGCCACAGCCCTCCTAAACATTCTTTTAAAAAATGTTTTATATCTGTCATCTTGGCTTCAAATGTGTTTGGTGTGTCAAAACCCAATGTATCACATACTTCAGGATTTATAGAGAAGAGGTTTGTGTGCAGATGGGAGGACAGAAGAGAAGATGAAGCAGGACAAAAGATTTCTTGTCACACATTTGAGCATCATAGAGATGATGAAACTCGTCATGTTGAAAAAGCATTTTATTTGACACAAATAAGCAGCAGTATACAGTAGTAATTTCCATTTAGACTGGCTCCTTTGACCATTTTGCATCTCTAGTGTTCTCCAGAAGGGGCTCCTGGGTTTCATTTTCCGGTGATGAGCCACTGCAGAATAACACCCTTGTTTTTTCACTCAAGGGCTCGTCTCTAGGTGCCAGTAGATAATTATAAAGAAGAGCTGCCACCACACCAGCACTCATTGGTCCTGCCCAGTATACCTGAAAAACAAATAACAGGACAGACACATCCCTTTTTCAAGCAGAATGAGTCATGAATACAACACTTGGAAAAATGATCTGATAAACATCTCAACCATAAATACCCAGTGATCATCAAAAGATTCCAGTATGATTGCAGGCCCAAAGGATCGAGCTGGGTTGATACCACATCCTGTGTAACGGATCTGTAAACCATATCAGAGGAAAACACCACTTGGCTCTCTAGCTACACAGCAGCAGATTACATACAAGCCTGATTTACAGCCAGGTTCATCCTACGCAAATCCATTGTATCGGGCCACGGCGAGATGGGGAAACCATCTACCAAACTAATGAAAGGGGAAATGAAGGAATGTTTTGATGTACTTACCCCAGCAAGGTGTCCCAACCCCACAGACAGTCCGATAGCCAGAGGTGCGTATCCACTGACATCACGCCTTTTGTCAGTGACTGCGAGCACACACAGGACCAGCTGGAGGGTGAGCAGGAATTCTATGACATATCCTTGACCTGGGCTGATTCCATTTAGCTGCAAAGAAGAAAAACACTTTTTTCACCTCTTTGTGCATGAACAATTTTGCTTAAGGGATTCTTTTACTTCAGTTTCTGCAACACTTGAAGAAGAAATATCCTTTAAGAAACAAAAAAAACAAAAAAAACAAAAACAAAAAAAAAAAAGAATCCAACAAAACAAAACAAACAAGTTATCCTATAAACACTCCCTGAAAAGAGAAGGCCCTGTTTGTTGGATGGCAGCTACAAACCAGTGATAATTTAAAATGACATTTAAAATTGAACAACTTATCTCCAGCAGTTGAGGTCTTAGAGAGCAGAACAGAAAACTTCAGACAATGAGTTGTCTGGCTTTTACAGAAAACTAGGTCAGACTGGAGGCAATTCCCCAAATGCCTCTCAAATGGGAATACTAAATGTCATTCATTGAGACAAGCATTACTCAGGAAAAATTAGAAGCACATGGGTTCCACCTTACCTTGTTAACACCAAGTGAATCTGTGGTTCCTGGCCTAATACCATACACAATGGCACTGCCAGCCACTGCTCCTAAAATCTGAGCTACGATATAGAAAAAGGCTCTGAGGACGCTGATCTGGCAGCTGGACAGGATGCCCAGGGTGATGGCAGGATTCAGGTGGGCACCACTAATGTGACCTATACACTGGGCTAATGTGGCAATGGCCAAACCAAAGGCAAATGCCACTTTTATCTCCTGGTCAGGGTAGGTGTTATTTTTGTCACCTATTGCCGCTGAGAGGCCAATGAAGATAAAGATGATCATTCCCAGAGCTTCAGCAAGAGCTGCCCTCCAAAATGCCCACGTTTTAATTTCTGACATGGCCACTTGGATGACCTTATGCTAACAAGCAGTATTTGAATGATACACCAAGATTGTGGCACAAGCAGAGATTTGGTTCCACCAGCAGCCCAACTGAAAACATCATGAGTGACGCTCATCAAGTGTGTGTGTGTGTGTGTGTGTGTGTGGCTTTGAAGAATCAGGCCTGATTAGAAACAGCTGAGAGATAAGCATTTCAGCCAGTGAGAGTGACCTCCACGTCTCCTGCTCTGTTCGGTACTTTTCCAGTTTAACAGAAGGCATAGCTGCCTTCGCTGTTGTTCACAGCTCATTTAAGACCACAGCAAACTGTTACATCATGTCAGGTGAGGTGTTGAAATGGATGATTAAGAAAACATGTTCAAATAAAGTATAGGTTAAATTGGTTAAAAAAAGGAAAAGGTGACGGTTTAAGTCACAACAACACATACAGCTTGGATGCATAATTTATTCCATGGGTGAGTCAATTATAAAATTGTATTTTTATTATTGCGCTAATATAAAATTAAAAATATAAATTCCAAATTATCCAGGAATAAAAAAAAAAGCAATACATCTTAAAATTAAGGGCTATATTTTCAATATGTATCTAAATTCCAGTCACGTGAAATATTAAAGGTGTGAAGGACATCAATCAGATGTGTGAAGGACACTCACAGTCAAAAGCCTGTGGAAATGGTTTTCCTATCTTCCTACCACTCTACTTAATCTATTCTGAGCGTGTGTCATTGCAGGGCGGGCTGCTCTGAAATTAAAATCAGTCACATGTCATGTGAAGGAAATGGGACCTTTTGAATTCATGCCAAGGAAACCAGTCTCTTATTCTTCTTTTCTGTGTGGAAGAGCTGGCAGGTCAAAGAGTCACAGTGCTTCTTGTCTTCTTGTCAAAAGAAAGAAAAAGAAGCCCTTCAAAGCGTCACCTTTGACTTGGGCCACAATGCCTCATTCTAAAAGAAGAACACATCCACATTTTTCTTTTTCTAACAAATGTAGTTTTACTTGCACCTTACACCAGACTTTTATTCAGTTTTTGGTCTCTATCTATTGTCAAATAAATGATTTCCAAATATTTAAAACCACACAACAAATGTATTGCAGTTTTGACTATATGTACAGTAGCATTTGCAGACATTATAGAGATGACAGCATAACTGGGAGTTTATAAGATTCATGCTGTCGGAGGAGCAGGATGGAGGAGGAGTAACCACGTGGAAAACTGACAGGGAGGACAAAGGTTATGTTTTCTAACCCCGTGAGCAGGAGCAGCTCTGTGGCCCTGCCAACTCACCACTGCAGCAAACTGTCAACTAACATTTCATTTATTGAAAAAAAAATCCCCGCTGTTTTTTTCCCCATTGGCACATGTGTATCTGATACCGTACTACTCTACTGCAGAGCATTTCATAACCCCCACCTCCACCCCAGCATCCACCTGTAGGCTCTCTCTGAGTCTACATTCCCCTTGGAAAGACGTTGGCATCGTCCCTCCCTGGTCCATGCTGTGCATCTGGAGTTTCCTTGTGGGGAGCGAAGAGGTCAGAGCCCAGAGGAAGAGCATCAACTCTCTACATAGTCTTCATTCACACAATAATCGATTCCATATGAGATGGCTAACTGAGGTTATGCTATAGTGCGATTATCATATTGGCCACCAAGTCAGTGCACAGCTGGGTATGATTTCATCAAGTGGGTGTGACTTATTTCCAACCAGTTGATTGCTCGGAGAGAAGGAAGGCTTTCAACTGACCAGTGTTGTCTCCGGTTGAGGACAGACCCCAGGAGCACTTCATCACGTGAGTGCCCTCCACTCACCCACGATGACCCCCACCATCCCCCCGCCGCCTTTCAGATGTAAATAAGATACAAACACGACTCATTCCCCAAATCTACTCTTCCAGATGCATAAATAACATCACGATGCAGGTGTTCTGAAGAGCCCCACTGTGTGGAGCCACATTGGTTTATTATCGTGGCCTGTAATGGGAGTTGGACTTTAACTTAACTTGAGAGATTATAGGATGAACACAGAGTATTTAGTCATGCGGAAGTGGAGGCAAGTCAAGTATATAATTAATATGTATGCGGGTCTGTTAAGCAGAGCGAAATGGAACCTACAGCTTCAAAGGTTTTCCCTTCCAGTTGCTCAAACTGAGTGAAAACATCATAACACGGTGGAGAAACACAAAGTGTGGCCACAGAAAAAAACATCCTAAAATGAATTGAAGATTGTTGAAATGGGGATGAATGTGTTTCTGATGTTCAGTTAGTCCAGTTTGTTGGATCATTGCAAGCAGTGTATTCAGCGTCCAGTTCCAAGCTGGAGTTGAGTCCACAGATTACAGGAGCACTGATGGGAAAAAGACTCTGGTGCTTTTGCTTAAATCAGGCACCTAATCACATATTATATCCCCATCAAATAATTCCCGTTGCATATTTCTGGTCATGGTCTGTCACCACCCACAATGGCATCAGCTGTTTGTGTAAGGGACAGCACAGAACAGAACAATGTACAAAATTGTACATTGTTCATTTGTCAGACTAGATGTGACTCACATTAGATATATATATATATATATATATATATATTAGATAACATGATATTAATATAAAATATCTTTGTGACCTAACAGGTGCACGGCAGAGAGGAGGAGCTAAAGCAAACCATTAAAGACGCCATGAAATGTGGACTTGAAATTCTGAGAAAAATCCTGCTTCTTTGAAAACCGTCTGTGTGCCAGCTGTGCAACCTTTCAGAGGCCCTATATAATACAGATTCACAGAAAACTGCTTCCTGGAAAAAACGTGATTTTCAGTGATGATTTCACCCTGCATTGGTTGGTGTAGATAAAAAACTAGAATCAAAATAGCCATCACAATCTGGCGCTCCCAACCCTCTTGTCAAACTGCATTGGGTCTATATGAAGGAAGGTTTTGGCTTTATGCCACAAAACAGGTGGATGGAGAAAAACAGAAACAGCAAGACAGGATGAAAATCCCTTATACGTGCATCTTAAAGAAAGCCACAGTTCTCAACACAAGCCAAGGGATAAAGTAACTGAGCAGGACAGTGGGTCGGGCCCCTTTTTTCTGACACCACTTTTGCAAACCCATCAATTTTGCTTAATGGGCAATGAAAGTGCACTGAGACTGTGTTGTCTGGATAGTTTGTGCAAACCTGTATTTGCCAGTGTTTGGCATTCGGCGCCAGAACACACCATCATAGTGTTTTTTTTGTATTATCTCCAAAAATGGAGGAGCTTGACAAAGAGGTAGTAATGTCATTTGGTGGACTACCTGAATAAAACATCATCCAGGATGTCCAGTTTGAGTAACAGATTAGTTTGAAGGCTTAGCAGATGCCAAAACACGGAGCAGTGGGTTACAATACTCAGAATTTGACAATTCTGGAAAGGTATCATGGTGGCAACTACCTTATCTTTTGTTGCAATGATCTAGTAAAAACCAGATTGTGCCATTCATATTACCAACCAGCCACTGGGGTAGAGTGCATCTCCACTAATCATAGGTTTTCAAACCCCAGCACCTCCTAGCCACATGTTCAAGTGTCCTTGGTCAAGACAACAAATCCCAAATTGCTTCTGAGCATTAGACCAGCACCTTTCATGGTATCTTGCTTTGGATAAAAGCAAACTCTTTAAATGCAGCCATTTAACATTGTTAGATTGCCAAATGATGTAACATTGCAGTTCTGCATGTTTCTGCTGGAGCCCTCTGCACCCCCACTATGTCACTGAACTGGCTCCATTCAAGTGAATGAGAGCGCTGCATTTTTTCACGCTTTTCTGAATGCAGCGATAAAACTCCCGCCAGTGATCCAGCTGTTGACTGCCCAGTAGGGGAATTCGTTGAGGAGTGATGCTTATAATGGTTCAATCTGATGCTCACGCAGCCATGTGAACCCACATGTACAGTATGTGCTGTGCAGAGGCCCCAGTGGAAGCAGTGGGTGATGTGCTGGCATATGACCCAGCATACTGTACTAGTGAATCTAAAAGTTGTTAAAATGTGTTGAGTGGCCAACTGCCTCTGGCCTTTTTGCTAGCTGAAACCAAATCAGCAATTCCATTAGGATAAGTAGGTGCCCTAATGGGTCACCTCTATGCTTTATCTGCCTACCTTTCTGCCCTAATCTAACAAGAAAGACACATTAGCAACCTATGTATGACTGTTCACTCCTCAATCTTTTTCTTTCCTTTTCCAGTGACAAACTGCATGAGCTGACCAGCAGACCCATGGGGGAGTGAGTGAGAAGCAGGGAGAGGGTGTGTCAGATCAATCTGTGCAGTTGGCACTGGCAACCTGCTACTGGATGGTCCAACTGCTGAAAAAACAAGTGGGAGAAGCTATCCATCAATCAGCAGCAGGAGCTGGGTGGCACAAAGAAAACACAAGATAGGAAGTGTAGCAGAGTAGCTTGGAACACTATTTCGACTAATATTCCAGACTAGATAAGGATTTGCACCGTCATGGTGTGTTAGAGTTGACAATGCTGTTAAATCATCACACGTGTAAATACTGTAGGCTATTTAGTTACAGAGATACACTGGAATCGGCATGCACCCTTAAGTGTAAGTATTGGTGTATGTGGGATGAGGAAGATTGCCAGTTAAAATTTAATCAGGTCCACATAAGTAATTTTGATTGTGGGTATATTCACTAATATAACCAATAAAAAAAATATCAACATTTGTGTTTCTTAACTAAAAATATAGGCCTGTTCATTACAGGGCCATACTAATTACAAGCTAATTTAAAGACCAGTCAAATAATTTGAGCGTGATTGCAATATTTTTCTTTTTTATATGGGGTGACATTTTTTCATGACGGATTGTGTCTTTATTTCTCTGTCTGTTGTTCCTTCGATTTTACGCACATTACACACTTTACACATTCATGAAGTAGCTAGCTTCCTATAGATCTCTCTCTCTCTCCTCAGCTTTTGCCTTTAGGCTTTGTGCTTGATTTTCTGTGATTTGGTTGTGTTTCTTCTTCTTTGTTAATGCATCATGCACCATTTGTTCAGCATGTAGCTCTCATTTAGGCTACTAGTCTACGAGTTTTCTGATGAAAACTTTGCTTGTTGTTTTGTTGAGTTGTCCTTAATTGCATCGAGAACAACGAAAGATGAAACATGTTGGCTAATGAGTAATATATCTGCTAATTTATTAGGGAATTTGTACCTTTATCAACTGATGTGGACTGCAATTTAACTCTAAAATTTGTTTGTAGAGGGGCCCTGTGTCAAAATCTAGTTTTAACAACTTTGATTGTTTTCTACAGTTTCCATGCCTTACTATACTATGACGTTTTTATGCCTTAGTATACTATGACATTTTTCTGCCTTTTTATGCCTCACTATATAATTTCCTTTTTATGACTTTTTATGCCTTACTGGAATATGTTATTTCTATGCCTTTTTGTGCCTTACTATATTATGACTTTTTCATGATGTTTTCCTATACATTTGTATAACTTTTTATGCCTTAATATAGTGTGACTTTTTTGACCTTTTATGACTTACTATACTATCACGTTTTTATAACATTATGTCTTAGTATACTATGAAGTTTTAATGCCTTTTTATGCCTTGTAATACTATGAGGTTTTTATGGTTTCTTATGACTTACTACACTATGAATTTTTTATGACCTTTCATGCCTACTATACTATGATGTTTTATGATTTCTCATGCCTTACTCTACTACTTACTGCTTTTTATGCCTTATTATATGATGATGTTTTTATAACTTTATGCCTTAGTATACTATGACGTTTTAATGACATTCTATAATATGATGTTTTTATGACTTTTTATGCCTTACTATGACGTTTTTTTCCTTACAATACTGTGACGTTTTGATGACTTTTTATGCCTTAGTATAATAAGATGTTTTTATGACATTTTATGAATTTGTATATTTTGACGTTTCTTTTTTACTTTTTATACCTTACTAGAGTATGACGTTTTTATGACTTTTTATGCCTTACTTTACAATGATGTTTTTATGTCTTATTTTACCATCTTGTTTTTATAACTTTTTACGCCTTACTATACTATGACATTTTATGCCTTTTTATGCCTTACTAGACAATGTTGTTTCTATGCCTTTCTATGGCTTACTATATTATGACTTTTTCATGACTTTTTACTATACATTTTTATGACTTTTTATGCCTTAGTATACTGTGACTTTTTTGACTTTTTAAGACTTACCACACTATGACGTTTTTATAACATTATGTCTTAGTATACTATGAACTTTTAATGCCTTTTTAAACCTTACTAAACTATGACATTTTCATGACATATGATACCTTACTTTACTATGGAGTGATCATGACATTTATGGTTTATTATACCCAGACGTTTTCATGCTTAATATATTGTGAGATTTTTAAGACATTTGATGCCTTACTATACTATGGTTTTTTAATGATATTTTATGCCTTACTATACTATGACATTTTAATGATATTTTATGCCTTACTATACTGTGAAATTTTTAGGCCTTACTATACTATGGCGTTTTTATGCCTTACTATACAGTGACATTTTTATGACATTTTATGCCTTACTATACCATGAAATTTTATGCCTTACTATACTATGACATTTTATGCCTTACTATACTATGACATTTTATGCCTCACTATACTGTGACATTTTTATGAAATTTTATGCCTTACTATACTGTGACATTTTTATGACATTTTATGCCTTAGTATACTATGACATTTTATGCCTCACTATACTGTGACATTTTTATGTAATTTTATGACTTACTATACTATGACATTTTATGCCTCACTATACTGTGACATTTTTATGAAATTTTATGCCTCACTATACTATGACATTTTATGCCTTACTATATTATGACATTTTTATGAAATTTTACGACTTACTAAACTATAACATTTTTATGACATTTTATGCCTTACTATACTGTGACATTTTTATGAAATTTTATGCCTTACTATACTGTGACATTTTTATGACATTTTATGCCTCACTATACTAAGACATTTTGTGCCTCACTATATTATGACATTTTTATGAAATTTTATGACTTACTAAACTATAACATTTTTATGACATTTTATGCCTTACTATACTGTGACATTTTTATGACATTTTATGCCTTAGTATACTATGAAGTTTTTATGCCTTAGTATACTATGACATTTTATGCCTCACTATACTGTGACATTTTTATGTAATTTTATGACTTACTATACTATGACATTTTATGCCTCACTATACTTTGACATTTTTATGTAATTTTATGACTTACTATACTATGACATTTTATGCCTTACTATACTTTGACATTTTTATGAAATTTGATGCCTAAGTATACTATGACGTTTTTATGACATTTTATGCCTTACTATACTAT
>NW_019524735.1:1251120-1289133 GCF_002814215.2 Seriola lalandi dorsalis | reverse complement strand
ATTTTATGAATTTGTATATTTTGACGTTTCTTTTTTACTTTTTATACCTTACTAGAGTATGACGTTTTTATGACTTTTTATGCCTTACTTTACAATGATGTTTTTATGTCTTATTTTACCATCTTGTTTTTATAACTTTTTACGCCTTACTATACTATGACATTTTATGCCTTTTTATGCCTTACTAGACAATGTTGTTTCTATGCCTTTCTATGGCTTACTATATTATGACTTTTTCATGACTTTTTACTATACATTTTTATGACTTTTTATGCCTTAGTATACTGTGACTTTTTTGACTTTTTAAGACTTACCACACTATGACGTTTTTATAACATTATGTCTTAGTATACTATGAACTTTTAATGCCTTTTTAAACCTTACTAAACTATGACATTTTCATGACATATGATACCTTACTTTACTATGGAGTGATCATGACATTTATGGTTTATTATACCCAGACGTTTTCATGCTTAATATATTGTGAGATTTTTAAGACATTTGATGCCTTACTATACTATGGTTTTTTAATGATATTTTATGCCTTACTATACTATGACATTTTAATGATATTTTATGCCTTACTATACTGTGAAATTTTTAGGCCTTACTATACTATGGCGTTTTTATGCCTTACTATACAGTGACATTTTTATGACATTTTATGCCTTACTATACCATGAAATTTTTATGCCTTACTATACCAAGGCGTTTTTATGACATTTCATACCTTACTATACTATGGTGTGATCCCAACATTTTATGCCTTATTATACCCAGACGTTTTCATGCCTTACTACATTTTGAAATTTTTAAGACATTTGATGCCTTACTATACTATGGTTTATTTAATGATATTTTATACCTTACTAAACTATGACGTTAATATGACATTTTAAGCCTTACTATACAATGACGTTTTTATGACATTTTATGCCTTAATATACTATGACATTTTTATGAAATTTTATGCCTCATTATACTATGACATTTTTATGAAAGTTTATGACTTACTAAACTATGACATTTTATGCCTCACTATACTGTGAGATTTTTATGAAATTTTATGACTTACTATACTATGACATTTTATGCCTTACTATACTATGACATTTTTATGAAATTTTATGACTTATTAAAGTATGACATTTTTATGACATTTTACGCCTTACTTCAATGTGACATTTTTATGCCTTACTATACTTTGACGTTCTAATGACATTTTATGCCTTAGTATGCTATGATGTTTTTATGCCTTAGTATACTATGACATTTTATGCCTTGCTATACTATGACGTTTTTATGACATTTGATATGTTACTAAACTATGACGTTCTAATGACTTTTTATGCCTTACTATACTATGACGTTTTTATGACATTTGATGCCTTACTATACTATGACATTTTTATGACATTTTATGCCTTACTATACTGTGACATTTTTATGAATTTTTATGCCTTACTATACTGTGACATTTTTATGACATTTTATGCCTTAGTATACTATGACATTTTATGCCTCACTATATTATGACATTTTTATGAAATTTTATGACTTACTAAACTATAACATTTTTATGACATTTTATGCCTTACTATACTGTGACATTTTTATGACATTTTATGCCTTAGTATACTATGATTTTTTTATGCCTTACTATGCTATGAAGTTTTTATGCCTTAGTATACTATGACATTTTATGCCTCACTATACTTTGACATTTTTATGTAATTTTATGACTTACAATACTATGACATTTTATGCCTTACTATACTTTGACATTTTTATGAAATTTGATGCCTAAGTATACTATGACGTTTTTATGACATTTTATGCCTTACTATACTATGACATTTTTATGAAATTTTATGACTTACTAAACTATGACATTTTATGCCTAACTATACTGTGAGATTTTTATGAAATTTTATGACTTACTATACTTTGACATTTTATGCCTTACTATACTATGACGTTTTTATGACATTTTATGCCTTAGTATACTATGATGTTTTTATGCCTTACTATACTATGAATATACTATGAAATTTTATGCCTTACTATTCTTTGACATTTTTATGAAATTTGATTCCCTAGTATACTATGACGTTTTTATGACATTTGATGCCTTACTATAGTATGACATTATTTTTTATTTATTTATTTTTTTTTTAAGTATATTTTTGGGGCTTTTTATGCCTTTATTTGACAGGACAGTAGAGAGACAGGAAATGGGGAGGCAGAGAGGGGGAATGACATGCAGTAAAGGCCGTCCGATGCGGGACTCGAACCGAGGCCGACTGCAGCAAGGACTGTAGCCTCTACACATGGGGCACCTGCCTACACCAAGACGCCACACAACGCCCCATACTATGACATATTTGTGACATTTTATGCCTTACTATACTATGACATTTTTAAGAAATTTCATGAATTACTAAAAAATAACTCACTATACTGTGAGACTTTTATAAAATTTTATGACTTACTATAGTATGACATTTTATGCCTTACTATACTATGACATTTTTATGACATTTTGTGACTTACTATACTATGACAGGTTTATGACATTTTATACCTTATTATAGCCAGACATTTTTATGCCTTACTATACTATGACGTTTTCATGACATTTGATAACTTACCTAATTATGATGTTTTCATGCCTTACTATACTATGACGTTTTTATGACATTTTATGCCTTACTATAGTATGACAAATTTTTTTTTTTTTTGGGGGGCTTTTTATGCCTTTATTTGACAGGACAGTAGAGAGACAGGAAATGGGGAGGCAGAGAGGGTGAATGACATTTTTTATGAATGACATGCAGTAAAGGCCGTCTGATGCGGGACTCGAACCAGGGCCGACTGCAGCGAGGACTCTAGCCTCTACACATGGGACACCTGCTTAGACCACTACGCCACACGATGCCCCATACTATGACATTTTTATGAAATTTTATGACTTACTATACTATAACATTTTTATGACATTTTATGCCTTACTATACTGTGACATTTTTATGACATTTTATGCCTTACTATACTGTGACATTTTTATGACATTTTATGCCTTACTATAATATGACGTTCTAATGACATTTTATGCCTTAATATACTATGATGTTTTTATGCCTTAGTAAACTATGACATTTTATGCCTTACTATACTATGACGTTTTTATGACATTTGATACCTTACCTAACTATGATGTTTTCATGCCTTACTATACTTTGACATTTGTATGACATTTTATTTCTTACTATACTATGACATTTTTATGCTTTACTATACTATGACATTTTTATGAAATTTTATGACTTACTAAACTATGACATTTTATGCCTCACTATACTGTGACATTTTTACGAAATTTTATTTCTTATTATACTATGACATTTTTATGCTTCACTATACTATGCCATTTTTATGCCTTACTATACTTTGACATTTTTATGAAATTTTAAGATTTACTGACGTTTGCCTTAGTATACTATGATGTTTTTATGCCTTAGTAAACTATGACATTTTATGCCTTACTATACTATGCCGTTTTTATGACATTTGATACTTTACCTAACTATGACGTTTTTATGCCTTGCTATACTATGATGTTTTTATGCCTTAGTATACTATGACATTTTATGCCTTACTATACTATGACATTTTTATGAAATTTTATGACTTACTAAAATATGACATTTTATGCCTCACTATACTGTGAGATTTTTATGAAATTTTATGACTTACTATACTATGAAATTTTATGCCTTACTATACTGTGATATTTTTATGAAATTTTATGACTTACTAAACTATGACATTTTATGCCTCACTATACTGTGAGATTTTTATGAAATTTTATGACTTACTATACTATGACATTTTATACCTTACTATACTATGACATTTTATGCCTTACTATACTATGACATTTTTATGAAATTTTATGACTTACTAAACTATGACATTTTATGCCTCACTATACTGTGACATTTTTATGAAATTTTATGACTTACTAAACTATGACATTTTTATGACATTTTATGCCTTACTATACTGTGACATTTTTATGCCTTACTATACTTTGATGTTCTAATGACATTTTATGCCTTAGTATACTATGATGTTTTCATGACATTTGATACCTTACTAAACCATGACATTTTTATGACATTTTATGCCTTACTATACTGTGACATTTGTATGACATTTTATTTCTTACTATACTATGACATTTTTATGCTTTACTATACTATGACATTTTTATGCCTTACTATGCTTTGACATTTTTATCAAATTTTATGACTTACTAAACTATGACATTTTTATGAAATTTTATGCCTTACTTTAATGTGACATTTTTATGCCTTACTATACGTTGATGTTCTAATGACATTTTATGCCTTAGTATACTATGATGTTTTTAAGCCTTACTATACTATGTAGTTTTTATGCCTTAGTATACTATGACATTTTATGCCTTACTATACTATGACGTTTTTATGACATTTGATACCTTACTATACTGTGACATTTTTATGACATTTGATGCCTTACTATACTGTGACATTTTTATGCCTTACTATACTTTGATGTTCTAATGACATTTTATGCCTTAGTATACTATGATGTTTTTATGCCTTACTATACTATGACGTTTTTATGCCTTAGTATACTATGACATTTTATGCCTCACTATACTATGACGTTTTTATGACATTTGATACCTTACTATACTATGACGTTTTTATGACATTTTATGCCTTACTATACTATGACATTTTTATGCCTTACTAAATCATGACGTTTTTATGACATTTTTATGCCTTACTAAACTATGATGTTTTTATGACATTTTATGCCTTACTATACTATGACGTTTTTATGCCTTACTATACTATGACATTTTTATGACATTTGATGCCTTAGTATACTATGACGGTTTTATGACATTTTATGCCTTACTATACTATCACATTTTTATGACATTTTATGACTTATTATACCCAGACGTTTTTATGCCTTACTATATGTCTGTGCAAGTTCTCATTCGTCCAGGTCATTGTTATCTCTTTCTCAAATTAAATCGAAGTTATCTGGACTTATATTTGTCTGTGGAAGACGTTTCGCCTCTTATCCAAGCGGATAAGACGAGTGCGGACTAGAGAGACCAATACATAAGAACTGATGAAGCCGCTTGGATAAGAGGCGAAACGTCTTCCACAGACAAATATAAGTCCAGTTGCCTTCGATTTAATTTGAGAAAAGAGATGCCTCACTATACTATGACGTTTTCATGACATTTTATTTCTTACTATACTATGACATTTTTATGCTTTACTATACTATGACATTTTTATGCCTTACTATGTTTTGACATTTTTATGAAATTTTATGACTTACTATACTATGACATTTTATGCCTTAATATACTATGACATTTTTATGAAATTTTATGCCTCACTATACTATGACATTTTATGTCTCACTATACTATGACAATTTTATGAAATTTTATGACTTACTAAACTATAAAATTTCCATGACATTTTATGCCTTACTATACTGTGACATTTTTATGACATTTTATGCCTTACTATACTTTGACATCTTTATGACATTTTATGCCTTACTACACTATGATGTTCTAATGACATTTTGTGCCTTAGTATACTATGATGTTTTTATGTCTTAGTATACTATGACATTTTATGCCTTACTATACTATGACGTTTTTATGACATTTGATACCCTATCTAACTATGATGTTTTTATGCCTTACTTTACTATGACATTTGTATGACATTTTATTTCTTACTATACTATGACATTTTTATGCTTTACTATACTTTGACATTTTTATGAAATTTTATGACTTACTGAACTATGACATTTTATGCCTTACTATACTTTGACATTTTCATGAAATTTGATGCCTTAGTATGCTATGACGTTTTTATGCCTTACTACACTATGACGTTTCTTATGACATTTGATACCTTACTAAACTATGACGTTTTTATAACATTTCATGCCTTCTTATACTTTGACATTTTTATGACATTCTATGACTTATTATACCCAGACGTTTTTATGCCTTAGTATACTATGACGTTTTTATGCTTTACTATACTATGACGTTTTTATGACATTTGATACCTTACCTAACTATGATATTTTTATGCCTTACTATAGTATGATGTTTTTATGACATTTGATACCTTACTAAACCATGATATTTTTATGACATTTTATGCCTTACTATATTGTGACATTTGTATGACATTTTATTTCTAACTATACTATGACATTTTTATGACATTTGATGCCTTACTATAATATGTTTTTTTTATGATATTTTATGCCTTACTATACTATGACATTTTAATGACATTTTATACCTTAGCTAACTATGATGTTTTTATGACTTACTATACTATGACGTTTTCATGACATTTGATACCTTACTATACTATGGTGTGATCCCAACATTTTATTTATTATACCCAGACGTTTTCATGCCTTACTACATTTTGACATTTTTAAGACATTTTAAGCATTACTATACAATGACATTTTATCCCTTACTATACTATGACATTTTCATGACATTTTATGACTTACTATACTATGATGTTTTTATCACATTTTATGCCTTAATATACTATGACATTTTTATGAAATTTTATGCCTTACTTTACTATGACGTTTTTATGAAATTTGATACCTTACTAAACTATGACGTTTTTATGACATTTTATGCCTTACTATACTATGCCATTTTTATGACATTTTATGACTTATTATACCCAGACGTTTTTATGCCTTAGTATACTATGACGTTTTTATGCTTTACTAAACCATGATATCTTTATGACATTTAATGCCTTACTATAGTGTGACATTTGTATGACATTTTATTTCTTACTATACTATGACATTTTTATGCCTTACTATACTTTCACATATTTATGACATTTTATGCCTTACTAAACTATGACGTTTGTATGACTTTTTATGCCTCAATATAGTATAACGTTTTTTTTGGCTTACTATACACTTACATTGAATATAAGGCAACATGATGGTGCAGTAGATAAGATATTAACCTAACAGTCAAAAGGTTTCTGGGTTCGTGTCCTGGGCCAGGGACCTTATTATGTAGAAATAGCATGTTTTCCCCGTTTTTATGCCTCACTATACTATGATGTTTTTATGACATTTTTTGTCTTATTATACTATGACATTTTACGCATTACTGCACTATGAAGTTTTGATGAATTTTTATGCCTTACTGTACTATGGTATTTTTTATTACTTTTTACGCCATACTATACTATAATTTTTTGTGACTTCTTATGCCTTAATATATTATAATGTTCTTATGACGTTTTATGCCTTACCAAACAATGACGTTATTTGCCTTACTATACTATGTTTTGTGACTTTTTATGCCGTAGTATACTATCACTGCAAATAAAGGACAGCATGATGGTGCAGTGAATAAGACTGTTGCCTCACAGTCAGAAGGTTCTGGGTTCAAATCCTGGACAAGGGACTCTGTTATGTTGAGATTGCATGGTTTCTCAGTTTTTATGCCATCCTATACTTCAACTTTTTTGACTTTTTATGCCTTACTATAATATGATTTTTTATGCCTTAGTATACTATGACTCTTTTATGCCTTACTATACTATCACGTTTTTAAGACTATTCATTCCTCGCTTAATTATGTATATTTTTATGATTTACTGAAAAGATTATTTCTTATGACAGAAAGATAGAAAAGTGAACACAATCAGACTGACAAGTCAACACTTCATTATAGCTGGTTTTGTTTGTGCACGACACGAAGGACAGATATGGTACAAGGCACAGCAAGGTGTCTCTCTGAGTAACACAAGTTTGACTGCTTGGTTGATCTTTTGCTGTCCAATGTGTGTGACAAGCTGATGTTGATATGGAGAACTTCACGTCCGTAGTGCCTCTTAGCGGTTACTCGTCCTTCTTCAGAGCTCCTGAGATAATTCTCCATCTGTGGGGCTTTAACCATATACATAAACACAAACATTCATCAATCTATCCGGGACCTCCAGCTGTGTCTTATATACCACGGTGTTCCACACATATATACAGTCAAACATCACTTATGCCTTACTATACTATGACTTTTTTATTACTTTTTATGACTTTTATGCCTTATTATGCTATGACATATTTATGATTTACTACACTATGACTTTTTATACCTTACTATATCATGACTTTTTTATGTCTTAATAAACCACAATTTTTTTATGCCTTACAATTCTATGACTTTTAATGTCTTACTATACTATGATTTTTTATGAGTTACTATTGTGTGACTTTTTACGCCTTATTATACTATGACATATTTATACCATAATATACTATGACATTTTTATGCCTTACAATACTATATTTTTCATACCTTACTATAGTATGACTTTTTATGCCTTACTATACTATGACTTTGTGATGAGGCGGCACGGTGGTAAGTGGGTAGAACTGTTGCCTCAAACTGAGAAGATTCTGGGTTCAAATCCTTTCTGTGTGGATTTTGTATGTTCTCTCTATGCCTGCTTGGGTTTCCTCCGGGTACTCCAGCTTCCTCCCACAATCCAAAGACATGTACATTAGCAACTCCAATGCCTTAGTATACTTTTTTATGCCTTATTGCACTATGACTTTTTAATACTTCTATGTCATGTTTCAACCTTACTATACTATGAACTTTTAATGCCTTATTTTACAATGAGTATAGAATGATCCATAGCATGATCTTTTTATGCCTTACTATGACTTTTTATGTGTTACAATACTATGATGCTTTATTGAATGTATTCACAGTTTTTCCAATTAATTTTTTGTATTTGTGGAAGGTGTTTTATATTTACAGATTACACATTTACGCATGGATTGTTGATATGTTCACACAAATAATATTGAAACAAATCTACCTCCATATGGCCCCCTGAACTGAATGAAGGTAGTGACAGGAGTGTGAAAGGACAATGATGGCTAAGCTATCCTATTCCTGTTGGGGAACATCTCCCATCCCGTGCAACCCACTGTGACAGCACTGCGCAGCTCCTTCAGCGACAGGCTGCTGCTCCCGTGGCGTGGGAAGGAGAGATACCGCAGGTCCTTCCTTCCTGCTGCTGTCAGACTACATAACAAACACTACACTCAGTACACCACACACACCAAAAACTGACACACCATGTGCAATAATAAACACACTCCATTATCTGCAGCTAATTTTGATATATATTAAAATCTATTTGAAAATACCTTATTATCTATTATTTCTCTTTTTTTTTAATTTTTAGCATTTGTTATTATTTAGCTTTTTTGTTTTAGTACTGAACACAACTAACAGCAAATTTTCCCACTGTGGGACTAATAAAGGACTACCTTGTACTTGAAGGGAACTTGGAGGTGACAGGGAGCATAGACAATGCACAGAGGACTTACCTACATTCATTATGTAAGTAAGATACCAAATATTTACTGTTACCGTTTGGTGTCTACATAACAATAAGGAACAGATTAACAACTGTTAACAACAAGTGTTTTATTTACTTAAAAAAGTGAGAGACATTTCAAGAGTGTACACACAATACATTATTCATCAGAAATAAAAAGTGATACAGGCACATAGAAATATGTATACAAAAGAAAAAAAAACATGGCTCAACATATAGAATACTGATATGGGAAATAAATTCAACACACTGCGCCGTCAAAATATCCACAACCTTGACTTATGTGTTTGAACGTCAGTTTGGATAAAAATTGTGTGTGGGGGTCACACAAAGGAGTGAATTAGAATGAGACACTAACTGACCACGTCATCACAATTCTCATTGGTATTTCAAAAAGGGCACAAAAAAGTCTGGCATCCTACACTAAATCCAACCTTTTTTTGTTTTACAGGAGTATAGACATGTACAAGGACACTAAATGGTTGTGACTTCATAGCCCTACTTTGATGTCATCTCTACACTTGTAGTCTCATTGCCTCCGTTAACGTCATAGTCGCCCACTGGACCACTGACCAGCACCTTCATGCGTTCGGGGAAATCATCAAATTTCGGGGAGAGCAGGAAATCGTAGATGAGAGCTGCTGCTACACCGCCACACATTGGCCCCACCCAGTACACCTGCAATGAGAAACTTTGATCAATCGGTATTTGTTATCACCAGACATGTGCAAACCAGCGTTATCACAGGAAGAAATAACACGGATAACACAAAGATAGCAATCTGGTTCAAAAGGTTTACTTTTATCAATATCAGCCGGGCTAAAGATATAACTCATTAACTTGACAAGTTAGGTAATGGATTCATCTGTCTATTATGGAGCTTTTGAATTATTTCAGCTTGACATAGTGAAATATGCATGCAGAAAAATGTGAGGCATGCGTCAAGTGCTTGTCTGCTTCCCTCTTTGACTTACCCAGTGGTTTTCAAAGTTGTTCAGGATCAAAGCCGGACCAAAGGAGCGAGCCGGATTGATGCCGCAGCCTGTGTAACTGATCTGTAATCAAAAACAAAGAGGCAACTTAAGAGGATATCTTCAGCTACATGGTTTGGTGGTGTAACCGAGTCTGGCAGGGGGGAGGGGTGTTATCAAAAAACAGTCAAAATGCATGAAATTATTCCACCCCAAGAGCTCTGTCATGGTTGCTGCTGATTTTTCCGTTGCTCAAATGTACTGTGCCTAATCCTAGAT
This sequence comes from Seriola lalandi dorsalis, assembly GCF_002814215.2. Taxonomy (NCBI): domain Eukaryota; kingdom Metazoa; phylum Chordata; class Actinopteri; order Carangiformes; family Carangidae; genus Seriola; species Seriola lalandi. The sequence goes on along the minus strand of NW_019524735.1, from coordinate 1,278,362 downwards.
AAACATTACAGTGCTTTGGGGATGGTTGTAAGGTACAACTTACAGCTGCCAAGTGTCCCAGGCAGACCGAGAGGCCAATGGCCAAGGGTGCTGAGCCGGTGACATCACGCCGCCTTTTATCAGTGACTGCAATGACACACAGCACAAGCTGGAAGGTTGCCAGGAGCTCGATGCCAACGCCTTGGCTGGGAGTAACACCATTGAGCTGCAAGAGTTAGAGAAGAATCCAAAACAACAAGAGTTTGTCAGTCAGTGTCAGCTAGATGGATAGCTTCCCATCACGACCACTTCCCACTTAGCAGTTGGCATTGCCCTGGAAGTATGACAGCGATTTGGCAGTGAGTCACATTGCTTAGTCATTTTTTTTATTTGTGGAAAACCGGAGCATTGTTATTCTGTATCATTTAGCTGTAGTACACTGCGTGTGTGTGTGTGTGTGTGTGTGTGTGTGTGTGTGTGTGTGTGTCGGTCAGAACACTTTCTCCATAGTGAAATATGTCATGTCTCGCCTGTCTTTAGCTTTTGAGTAATAATACAGCTGAATGACATAACTCATTACATATAGGTTAAACAAAATTGTAGCATCAACATGTTTTAGTATGTATGTAATTTACAACTGAGGATAAACTGACGCTGCATGTTTTTATCTGCAAATTCTTTAAGCTGTTGCAGCGTGGTGTGCTTTAAACATGTGTCATCACTATTTAATAACAAGCAATGACAGAATGTCAAAAGAACAACACAAACAGTGCCAAACCAGTGCTTACATCCTCACAAAAGTCTCTGTTTTCACTGTGAGGTCAACATTAGACTACAAAGGACCTTTAAATACATACTGTTGCATCATGTTGCTGTGCATCACATTTCTTAGCAGTGTGAGAACTCCCAATTTGAAATGACAAATCATCACATCAGTAACAACATTATGAGAGGTTTTACTTACAGAGTTGAGTCCCAGTGCAGTAATTGCACTTGGACGTGCTCCATATACAATGCCACTGGCCAGAGCTGAACCCAGCATCTGGGCCACTATGTACATGACGGCCTTGAACACGCTGATCTGGCAGCTGGCAAGCATCCCGAGGGTAACTGCAGGATTCAGGTGGGCTCCACTGATGTGGCCTAAACTCTGGGCCAGCGTGGCGATGGACAATCCGAAGGTCAGAGACACCTTCACCTCCTGGTCTGGGTTTTGGTTGTTTGTGTTCCCAATGGCTGCGGCGATGCTAAGGAAAATAAAAAGGGTCATGCCAACCAGTTCGGCCAGAACGGCCCTCCAGAATTTTTTGCTCTTGAACTCTCTCATGGTGGTGGAAGAGTGGCTGTCTGGCTGTGGGTTTGGGCTGGTCCTCTGTAAAGTGTCTGTACTCACAAACAACAGCAACAAGCTGCATATATAAGGCCTGGGCTGATAATGGTCAGTGGGCGGGCTTTTAAAAAACTGAAAGAGAGGGCCACACTGAATTAATGAGGAATCCAAAAGACTGGTCTTTCACTTCCCTCCCTCTGCTCCCTCACCCTCCCTCCTCCTCCCTATGTCCTACGGCCCCTCTCCTAGCACCTCCCTGTGCACCACTTTCTGGTCTTTGGACTTTTGTAAATTACAGAACAAGGTCCTAAACCAGCTGTAACCAAAGGTAAATTTTTCACTCAGTTGTACAGCAGTGCTTCTTATTGTGAGTTTTCAATTGGAAAATATTTTTCCTTTAAATCCATGTGAATTATGAGCATTTTGAATTTAATTTATTCCATTTATGTTTGTGGTTTTAGCTATTTTTTTTTTTTCACAACTGTGCTTTTTGCTCCTGTGGACTTAATCATACCACAGATCACTGACAGCACATGAGGGAGGGCCAGAAAGAAGCCAGACAACTCCCGAACAGTCATTTCAGGTCTCACCCTTCCTTACACAGAAAAGGTTTTTCAAGGTTTTACAAGACCACCCAAATGACACCTCACATGTCAAAGAAAAAGGTTGGGAGTACGAAAACATAAGGCATTTATTGTCAATGTTACAAACAAATAGAAACAAGCTTTTTTTGGGGAGGGGTTTTAAATTGGTATAAAATGGTATTTGCAACTTTCAAAAGAAGCAAATGAAGACAACCAAATGAGGTTTTTAGAAACCTAAACTAACAAAATAAAATGTCACAAAATAAACACATTTATTTTTTAAAGTGCAAAGAGAATTTGTTTTAGAAATGGGACACGTTTCTTGTAGATGGAGCAACACTAACTCATTAACTGAAAGGATGCTTGCTAAATAATTATTAATTATTATGTATTGTAAAGCATGAAGAGGAAGTGGGGTAAAACATCAACTCTGAGAAATGAACTGCCTGTTGCACCTGGTCCCTAACTCAAGGGGGTGTGACAACAAACAGCAGACAGGCCACAGCAAAATCTGTCATGGAATTTGCTTCGCTGCTACTGTGAGTGTTTGTCTGTCTGTGTGATCTTTTCTCACGTGAATGAGTTGATTTTTTTTTTTACTTTTATTTCCAAAGACATTCAAGAGTCTGATTCAAATAAAACAAATTTAGCTGTGATACCAAAAAAAAAAAAACATATTTCCCTTTGGTGCACAATTTATAATGCAACTGGAACATTATATGCTGACTCAGCTTGTGGGATTTACAGTATATATAGAATGAATCAAGTTGTGATTGTGTCATTGCAACACATATTTTAGAAACAATTTTTGAGGCAGATGAGGGAAGTGGTTCTGTCTTCAAACAAATTGAAGACCTTTTGAACTCTTCAGTCTTAAGCTTGTACTCCTACGGGCTTCATTCATGACGGTTACAGTAATGTGGACACTGACGGGGCCAAATGCAGGCAACATTGCTTAAGGATATTTCGCAACATCATGAAAACTACACTAACGAAAACTACTGGTGACTGTCAGTCCCCAATTCCACTGGCTCAATAACTTCTGAATATCATCTGAACTTCAGTATATGGCTAAGAGCAGACTTTTAATTTTTCTTATTTTATATATATTTTTTATTTATTCTATTAGGCCTACATTTTATAACTTATACCTAAAGATACTTTACGTTTAAGAGCAAATGGGAAAAGGGCTCGTCATAAAAATACCTGTTTTGACTCTTGGATTATACCACATCAAATTTTTGACTGGGACACACCTAGAGCTCAGTTTTTGTATGTTCCTTTAGTGTGCGTTGCTGCCCAAGAACAGGATGTAGATAAGGACCATTTGTCAGTAGGGAATGATGGCATATCCTCTGTAGTCCTGCTCAAAATACAGTTTCTTTTGAGCATACTGTAGGTAAGGTATACTGCATAACAATGAGGTGCTAGCGGGCATACTAATATCTCATTTGACATTTACCCTTTACTTTAGTGCAAATTAAAGTCTTGCATTCAAAATCTTAATAAAGCAATGTCAGAGGTATATTATTAAACATTACAATATTGGGTTATTAGTGCTGGTTCATTAACGTCTAACAAGCGTTTTGATATTGTATCTGAAGCTCGTTTTATTATTTCATGTACTGTTGTGCACTTTAACCTGTGACACTGCATCTTTATCATATTTTATAAACTCATTTTTTTAATAAAATATCCATATCTGCAAAGTAACTACTTACTATAGCGGTCGAGCTAATATTATGATGCACAAAAATACCATATTTCCTTGTTAAATGTATTGGAGTTGTAGAAAATGGAAAGTAAAGTACATGTACCACTAAACTGTACTTCAGTAATAAGTGAAGTTCTTACAATAGTGCTGTTTTAAGCAGTTCTTTATCTGTAGTCTGTCGACCTGCACTCTGAGACACTATCAGTCTCATGAACTTTCTGATGAACTGCAGATGAAGCCAGTGATGTACCTCTGATACAGAGGGCTGTTGATGCATATACTGTATACAGTGCTTGGGGCTATTGTGAATAACCTATTTATGGTAATGGTGATTAAACTCAGTTACCTGAGTTCCCCAGTGACCCAAGTTTACCCGATTTGTCTGATAATCGAGTAAATGTCCGGACGGATGTGTGGTAGCGAACAGGAAGCATTTTATTAGCGCCAGAGCATAGGAGAAGGAAAATGGAATTTTTTTTTTGGCATCGAACACAATATGCAAAATGTAGAGAAAAACTGTTTCACTTCCATATCATTGTTCAACCTTACCAGAGCGTGCCCCGAATCAAAAGAGAAATGAAATAAGATTAAAGAGTATAAATTACACAATACTTTGAAGGACTGCCAAATAATCCAGGCCTATTTACGTTTACCCTGTTTTTGACCTTAAGTTAAGTAACTCAGTTACGGTGTTACTATGACAATAACTAAGGCATTGCCTTAATCTAGTAACTAACTAGACCAGTTTATAAATGAGGGCCAACTACCTCTAATCTGCTACATGCAGTGACACACAAAGCCGAGGTGGATAGTGGACCATTTCTCAGAGCTGAGACAAATAAGTGCAACACATATTTATGACTCCTTTATTGCATCTATCATGCTAGCACGAGAACAAAAAGTTCTGTTACAGGTGTGGCCCGAGGACTGTGTTGAGTATTGCAGCGGAAACATCAAATATATTGTGGGAGTGCAGGGGTGGTGAAAGTTTGGTATGCTCGTGGAGGGAAGTGTGCAGTGCACAAGCAGCACAGTCAAAAGTAAGATGGGATTTGGAGCCATACAGTTTACTGTCAAGACTGGCATCATTTACAGTCAATCATATCAGCTCCTCTCAGTCCCTTTAAAAGCAGTGTGCTTCCTGCTGAGGTGAACTGATAGCTTTGCAGCAGACGGGTGACCCACTGGCATTAGTAATGACTTACTACCATTTAAAATGGCAAATTTGATGGCTGAAAACAGAAATAATAAATCATTTATTAATTGCCATTTTGTCACGTCCTATTAGTCACAGCTGATGAACATTTTATGCTTTCTGTGCCTGTGCTTTCCCCTACTATCATCTTCTCCAACATGAAAATACAAAAGGATGGAATGAATTTTTAGCAGATTTACAAAGTGAAAAGTGAAGTCTTGACAACAATGTAAGAGAATAAGGATCTAATTTCAGATGGAAAATGTCAAAAATGCATGTAGTGGTAAGATTTCATGAAACAGTATGTAATGTGAAACTTACAATTATGTTGTAATGTAATATTTCCAGAAGGATGGAGATCACATCTTTGAAAGCTCTAATATTATTTAGTAATTAATATAATTATAATTAAATATATAATTAACTAGATTATGGAGACTAAATTTCAAGATGCATGAACCGTTGTTAACCAAGATTATTTCTCTGGATAATTGAAATTTATAGACCCCAAGATGACTCAGATGCCCTCAGTGTAAAAAAAACAACTATTTCCTCTGAGGAAGGCGCCTGATTGTTCAGGTCTCACAAAATCAGTATGAGTGCGAGTCTGTGAATCAGCTGAATCTTAAAAATATTTTTACAGAATGACTAATTGACTGCATTCCAGCCCTGTATCTATTATGTTCAACACTATCATAACACATAATCATCACCTCGATCTGAAGTCAACTGTGACCAAAGGAATGACGAACAAATAAATCAAAACACAGAAATACCATATTGATTTCGTGGTGCTGCATCTTAATAGAAAATGAACAACCGTCAGGTGTGGCCTGTTCTGACATTGGTTACGGTAAGTGATTCACAAATCTTTCACAGATGATAGAGCAGCTTATCAGACTACTCCATCTTTGCCTCTGCTTACATTTTCTATACCTCCCCATGGGGCTTGTGAGGGGACGTCACATCAGACCGAACCGTGAGGTGCTCGGACCTAAAGGAATGTGGAGAATGCTTGAAAAACACACACAAAGTATAAACAACCGTGTGAGTGATTTATGTAAGAGTTGAAATAAATGTTCTGAAAACCTTTAAAAGATTTCCAGCTAATGGACGTGACTGCTATAACAAGAGCAGGGAAGTACATGTCAAGGGGAGGTGAAGGTCTCGGTGGGCTTGATTATCACATGAGACGTTTGTTTGGTATGTCAGTTCAAAGGTTGCACATACCATAGACAGAGGTCACCGTCTATTGTGAAGAACTGCAATGTGAAACCCACACCAACCTGGAGGCAAAAAACGTAAATGGCTGCATAGAAATGAACAGTTTTCTAGATTTATGCTGTCACATGTACATATAACTTAATTGCACTATTACACCATTATTCTTGTACTGAAAGACGAGCGAAAACATAGAAAAACCATGCAAAAAAAAAGAGAAAAGTCCTATATATGTTAAAATACTATGAAAAGACCAAAGAAAATGGGTAAGGTCCAGTTGTGACTGAACGCAGTACGTTTTTTTTTTTCAAATATTAGAGCTGCTGTCACAATTACTGATGCCGGCAATATGAAGGCGGACCAATGTGCTGATCACAGCAAAGGCTTAAAAGCAAGCAGGCGAGAAGGCACGAAGGACAACACAATGAAACGTGACACAATCTGGCGGTGGGCAGGTGGAGCTGGAAGGTTTAAGTAACTGGGAACAGGCGCGTGAGTGGCAGGGGACAGTCAGGTGAGTGGGACAGGAAGGAACAAATAAATTAGAGCTGGAATAAAAGTTCCTGCGGCTGACAGTGACTTAGGGGCAGAAAGCAATTGTGCAATCATAACATCTGCTAAAAGCCATTTTTTCATGCTTATGATCGTCAATGAATAACAAAACAAATTTAAAGAAACTCAAAGTTTGACAGTGCACTGAAAAAGGGCGGGAGATGGAGTCAAACCATACGCATGCTCCGAGTGTTTGTTGGGGATACTGTAGGTTGATGGTTGAGTGAACAGGGTTGAAGGTTGAGGAGCATGAATAACACAGAAATCCAGGGACCTGTGAAACCGCCTGTGACAGTTAGGAACTCATTTTACTAATTGCTCAAATTTATCTAATTACAGTTTGGTCACAAGGTATTTTTGGGTCCAAAGAAAAAGAAATTCATCACAGCAAAACAAATATGACACATTTGCATCATTGCCTGCGTCTCTGAAAAAGATTTTTGTTTTGTTTTTGTTTTTTTTTAAGGACACAATAAAAACCACAAAGAGAAATCACTTAATGGCAAGGTTGATAGATTTGGTTCCTAAACAGATGATAAAAACATCGCCAGGATAAAGGGAGGTCATTTTTCACAGTGACCTCAGACTGACAAGGAGAGGAATTTAGCTCCAAGTGTGTGAAAGTGGACAGAGGCAAAAAGGTCAAATGACCAGTCAAATGGTTTGCCAATGCTCAGATTCCTTACCATGTCTTTGACTGTTAGTATGCATTACCCAGAGACAAAAAACCACACACATCAATCATCCTGAATACACACGCTTAAATTATCACCAATGAACAGCTTCCTTCAAAGGCTTCCATTCAACCCCAGGAGACAGTAGCATTAGCTACAGTCATGAGACTGCTGCTGAGTTTGGGTCAGTGCGCCGCTGAGCTGCCCCCAGACTGGACTGTCAGTTATGTAATGAACATGAAGCATCTCAAAATAAAGAGGCCTTGCCCAAATTAGCCTTTTATCCTCCCATTATTCTCTTTGTTGGTGTTTTAAACAACAGAATCATCAGAAAAAGGATACATACACATCAACAAAGTCCTGCAGGTTCCTGTTGCACTTGTGTTCTATTTTTTAAAATCTTACATTTGTTTTTACTTCATGACTGATCAGTCTTTCTCAGCAACGCCGATGTGGCTTAACAGCCTTGAGTCCAGATATTTTTAGAGAGGACAGGTGAGTTATGACATCCCAGAAATTTCCTGCCACCTCTGCGTCACTTTTATTTGTTTATAGAATATCCAAGGTATAATGTCTGGTGTGGCTCTTTCAGGATAGGAAGCATTAGCAGGTCTAATGTTGCTTTAATGGTTTTTGGCTTATCTGACTTCCACAGTGGGAGTGTAATTAGCGAGTTATAAGGTGAAACTGTTTATTTTTGCAGCAACCATCATAGGATATCCTCTTATTCTGCATGTGTCTCATGGCTGAGGAACTGTAGTAAATTTGTATTCCCCCCTCCACACCATTGATCAGCGATTTTGGCAGGTGTCCAGTATGTGAATTCCTTTAGGCTGACTGTGTGTGTGTGTGTGCAAATCTGCTGTTTGTTTTCAGAAAATCAATTTTGGTGTAACAGCTGTGTGAACAAATAAACGTATTATAACTCATTTTAACACCTGGGTTTTGTGTTCATCTACTTTATCTGTGCAAAGGAAAGGCATGTGGTGCTATAAATACATTTTCTAGCACCTTCAGATTGTTTTACAGCTTCAGAGTATCTTATCAGTGGTGGGTTCATATAACTTTAAACATTAACTGATTAGTCTTTGAAGGGATTTTGTGCTCTCTAGATGAAACACAGCTTCTTCAGGTCTTTAAATGAAGCAACTGTAGTGAACTGTCAAGCTTGATCGAAACTCTTTTTGTTGGGCCACAAGTTTTTTTAGTTTTTTTTTTTAGATTGGTTGCTTCAAACAAGCTTCAGAAGTTTGGTCCTGAGCTCAAGCTTATACTTGTCCATCTCCAAAGAGATTTATATTTCCACTCTGTGTGCTCGCTTGAGACTGGCAGACTTGCAAACACACAGGGGGAGCCTTTTATTAGAGGGATCAGTTCCCCTCAATTGTTACATGTGGCTCCTGGCTCTTCGCCTATTTATTACCATTGTAAAGCCCCTTGCCTGTGTCCCCCCAACTCTACAAAACCTATACAAAAACATTTCTGAAAGGCTTAGTCAGGGGTCTGTGATGCCATGACGACAGATCCATCATTATAGACTTCTTCCCGCTTCGGAGACCATATCATGTTTTACGCATCTCTGTGGCGAGACCACCAAAGAGACCTGGCTGACTAACCACATTAATTTTGGAACAGTGCAGTGACTCATTGCTGAATATTGGTAGCTGCCAACATGAAGTTGATCACTAGATTCGTAAAAGCACAAATTTGACATCATTAAAGTTGACACGTGTTAAAAAGAAATAATAATTATTTGATGAATTGTTGGTACAAATTGTACAGTCTTTGTTCTTGACACTGTGTAAAACAGTTATGGACAAACTACAAGATTATTTTGTGATGACTTTACACATGGTAGAATAGTAATGTCCTGTATAGTGTAGCTGTCTCCCAATAAAACCTATTTTTTCCTCTAGATAACACAACACTTTATAAGGTCTTAATGACAAGCTGTCATCCTGGATTCCTTGGGATAACATTAACTCCCTGGAATGAAAACACGTTTATAAAATAATAAAAAAGTTGAGTGTCAACTGATAAGGATGGACTTCATACTGTCTGAAAGCTCATCTCTTCCTTGTCTAAAAGGGATAATGATAAACGATTGACCCTATTCGTCATGATGGCAACTTGGTTAGATGTGTTTGCGCTTATTTACATTCCTCGACAGGTGACAGCTGGAAGTACTAAGGGAAGAGAAAATTCGATACTGCATATATTTCGACACATCGCTGAAATCCAAACATCTTACTCACATCCTCACGACATTATGTTTAAAACAGCACTAATTGATTTTTGGCCACTTGGGAGCAACACTCAATATTATGACCTCATAAAGTTAGCAATAGTTCACATGTTAACAAACAGTTGCCTGTTTATACACAAACAGCTGACAAAAATGAACATTAGCATTCAATTGAAAATTATCTGTGACTCTGTCATTATGTGTGGCCACTTTCACATTCGCATTCCATCATTTATATAAAAACATTGATCAGAGCAGTTTTAAAGTAACTATCTTGCCAATAATTAGTATAAAACTAAATATTTCCTTCTTGAAACTTACACAAATTAAAAAAAAAGAAATCTGATTTGCAGACAAAATCAGATGAACACTGGAGTATGTCTTCTGGTGAGGTTTGCTTGCAATGAAAAGGTGTTGTCAGGGTGATCTCTCTACTCAAAACAGAGCAGCAGTCACCATTAATTTATGACTACGTGACAAAAACCTGAAACATACTTCAGGACGGCTCCTTGGCAAACATGTGGTTCACTGGGAGGCAAGATATGCACTGATGTGTATATTATATATATATATATAAATATATATATATATATATAAGTCAGTACATTGTAAATTGTGAAAAGGGCTCTCTGGTCAAAATGAGATTCTACATATACTATGTGCAGTAAATTTTATCTGTGATGCAGTTAATATATTTTTACAACATTCATTCTTTCAAACCATTGAAGCAAATGTAAAGTGCTCCAGATAAGAGCTTGGAGTATCCAATGGTACAAGTGTATCAGCTTAATTATTTCATTCTATTCAGCTGGAACTAATTAAATCTGCATTTTACAGGCATACCCATATAAATATCCTGTGATAATTTAATAGGCTGGGTGCTTCCTAATAAAAAGTGCAAAAAGCAATCATACTGCAGACTAATCTGAAGAAAATACAAGATCAATGAAAATTTAAGTACACTTTATGCTGAATGTACGGAAGCCATGAAAGGCAAGGGAAAATGTGTTTTGTGTGAAAGTTTTTTTTTATGTTTGTAAAAAAGCCCCTAAAGGTGATTTTCATTGTTTTTTTTCACCTGCGAAAACAGATTAAACAGAACAAATCTTAACTCATATGACACATATTCTTACTACTTTATTGGTGATGCATCACATTCATACAGAAGCCCTGAGAAGCAAGTTAATTTTGGCAGTGTTTGTTTTTGTAATACTTATTTCGGCCACAAGAGGCTAAATTGCTCCCTACCATAAATAGGATTAAAAGCACTCATGTTTCCTTCTAGGTGTTTTTTAATTTCTCCATGCAGTCTAAACACAAGGTACGTGTGATGTGTGTTAGTAAGTTCTGTATCATTACTGTTCTGTTCCTTCTTTTGGCAAGAAATGTATTTTAATTGATGAAGGCATTCTGACAGAAACACTTTAGGAAGTCAGGTGAAATAGTATAAAGACTCGAAAGACTGGGGTATGAATCCTGTTATATTTCATTGATTTTGTTAACTTTTTTTTCTCTATTTTTAGTTCAAACCTTTCATCCAGAAGGCACACTTCTCGCATTTACAAGAACCACGTTTTTTTCACCTGCTTCCACAGATAAAAAAAAAAAGAAGAAAAAAAGACCCTGTCAAATTATTTTCACTTGTCTCTTGGGGGTAGTTTTCACATCTGGGTTCTCAAACACAGATATCTCATTGACAGATTCTTCAAAAATCTTTCAAAGCCAATTTATATCAAGAATACTATCATACATCTAACAGAAGGCCTTTCACATCATGGAGATCCCAATAGCACATTTTTTCACGATCAACATGATTAAATATATAAAATCAAATCAAATAAAATCAAACTGCAGAAATGCTCACATATGCGAATGCAGCAGAATATTATATATCGCATTTCATCCCGATGAACATTTCACACAAATGCTTTTGCGAGGGATAAGTTAACAATGTTAAGATAAACAAAGCAGCCAGTTATGTTGGAACAGAGGTGCATCAGATGCCAGAAACAATTTCTCTGTCTGCATTTCTGGCCACAGTGATCTGTGTTATACTTCATGAGTATTATCTGCTCGCTCCCTTTTAGCAAAAATTTAGCTTCACATTCATCACGCCACCTCTACACTCACATCAAATGAAATGTACTTACGTTAGATCTTTCTCAGAACGAACCTTTTGCTATTGTGATGACAACGATGATGGTGAAACAGGGCTTTTTGCACGGTCATAGGTCAAAGGGTCAGACAGCAACAGAGCAATGACGCTACATGAGGGCGGATACTCTGCTGTCATGGGAGGTCGATGCCCTTGGCTCTGTGATGGAGACTCCCTTCTTACTAAAACTCCTGCAGCTCACAGAGGCTGGGCCAGATAACAAAAAAAATCCTCCCAGGAAAGAGAAGTCATGGTGAATCATCTGCCTTTCTCAACCTCCTTTTTCTAAATAGAATAGGATTACACATACATGATATATTTACACAGTATATTTCATTCCGATTCAAAGCCAACACCAGGTTTATAAAAATTGGAGATACAACATATTTGTATGATCACAACTGATAATCTCGTACGGTTTGAGCCAAATTCAAGCCCCTGTGTGAATATAGAGGGGGTCACTGGGTCCAACTTTTCTACACGTGCGGTACATCTGTGTGGAAGCACAAGAGAGTAGTTGTAAGTGTATGTATGGGTGTGTAAGGCCATCTGTTTTCACAGGGAGGAGGAAAACAATGAAACTAAATTTGTCCTAAGAGACACTCAACGGGGGGGCAGAAATAATAATAATAAAAGCGACTTCCTTATCATATAGTATACCACATATGCCGATGGGAGGGAAATTGTGCTTTGTGTAGTACACCTCTATCTTTACATAATCGAGAGGGAACACACATGACTGTACATATTGTCTCTGTGTGTGCTTCAGACCAAGACTGCATGGGAGAGGAGCTGGAGGACAATGGGTTAGCAATAATTTCAGATGTGTCCTCAAATATTTTTCTTTTATTTCACACAGTGTCTGAGCCTCAGTGTGGAGTCCCACCCAACACAAGGGAACGATAAATTTTCTCCCAAGTTGTAAACAAAATGTTCTCATGTAGCGGTCAGTTAGTGTCTCTCTGATGAAATTGACGCAGAGAAAAGGCAACAATAGTTCCCTTCAACTGTCTCCACTCCTCTGACCTTTTCACTTCGTATTAGAGGAGGACAATCCGTCAAAAGTCCTGTGGGTTTGGGAAGTATGGGAGATTACACACACTGCTAGAAATGATTGTTATTGACTGATGACTTCCAGGTTCAGATTTTAATTTACCAGTACTGGTAAAGAAAGGAATATCGGCAAAATAAGATATAAATGAATGACTAGTGTTCATCACATTGCAGATGCTTCTCTGAAGATGAACTTTAAGCATTTCAAACATCCACAAATATCAACACATTTTCTTAAAATGCCATGGGCTTAGCACAAGCTCCACAGCGCTGTATCTACACAAGAGGTAAACAGCATACTTTGCTATAATGTAACATAAAGCTGTCGTACTTTCCACAGAGTCTGGGTCATTTTTTTTTTTTAGATGAAGTCTGTAGCACTCACACATCAAAGGTCTTTTCCCTGGATGTTAATGGGTCTATTTTCATCTTGGCTCCTGTGTGCCCTTCATTAATGTTCTTTAGTATGTACCGTATCCACGTCCTTCTCTTCTACCCAGATTCTATTGATTTGTTTACCAAGTCTGAGCTGTGTATATTAGGTTGTTGTATTTAGAGTCTATATGAACATTTGATAACATTTAGATGTTGATTTTGATGGTTTAAACTCAGCAGTTGGAGATTCTTCCCTACATTGGACAATGAAATAATACTCCTTAACGTTTGAGTTTGCTCTGCTTATCTTTGTCGGTGGTCTGATCTTGTTTGACTTTTTAGTTGTTCTTCAAACTTTGGACAGCAAATTCTCGCCCCCATGTCTGTGTAAGTGCTGCAATGTTTTTCCATCAGTGTTTCTCAGATAGGTCAAACCGCTCCACCTCTACCAGCGACCGGCTCCATACTGATATTACTGGATTTACAGTTCATCTGCATGTGTTGTTGTCTCCAAGAAGGTGCCGCTGAGTCAACTGTGAAGTCCAGGTCATCGAACTGGGTCCATCAGGTTGTCTTGATTCCTCTTTTCTCGTGGTGACTGTCATCATGACCCAAGCGATGATGATTGGGAGCAGAAATGGTGAGAACCAGCAACCCTGTCTGATTTTGCTTTTAACCCCAAAGGTTTTTCCCAGCTGACCGTAAATCATACCTAAGAGTTCCTAAAAATTCGACATTCTTTCCTGGGGGGGTCCATGAGATTAACATAAAAGGGAGAATTCTACCCTCTTAGTGGTTATACGAGTCGGCACTGTTTGAATCTGGTCTATGCAAATTCAGACAGTGCCTTACAGAGCCTGCCTGTTGGTCTTTCATCTTCTGGTCCTATACCAACATCTTTCATCCTTCCACAGAAATCCTGTGAGTGACCTTTCTCATGGCTGACAGGAGTGTGATTCCTTTGTAGATTTTGCAGAGCCTCAGGTCCCCTTTCACTGATATCTGATTGGTAAGATCTCTTGTCTTCAAATCATTTTTCTCTCATACAGAGGTATTGGAGAAGTACATTTTTCATAACAGGCACAAAATGAATCAAACGTTTTCATCCATTATTTAGGTGAACATCAGTTTTTGATCCTTTAAGGTATAAATGTGTAATGTGTGTATTAAAAGGGGTAATTCATGAAGTCAGTCTAGGTGGTACACATAGGTAGCACATGTCTGAAACCACCAAAGAAACCTGGATTCACTTCCCAGCAGCGTCACTTTTCATGGATGGGAAGCTCTTGTGAGGGATCATGTCGTTTCAGCACTGACAACTCTCGTGGTTGTTCCGTTCACCATTGGTAATGAATACGTTTTTGGTGGCATGAGGTGCAAGAGAGGGTACTGTAGTATACTCCCAAAGAGTATTAATGAAAAGCTACAGAGCCAGATGGCCACAGTCAGGCGAACACAGGCTGATAACAGCAGAAATGTTGTTGTACTCTAGGCATGAGATTGATACTGTCTTGAACACACAGGGTGTACTTTCAGCATCATAATCCAACTATGCCAGGAGGTACTTTATATGATGAGGAGAACCACCTTAATGCCCTCCGGCAGGATGTAGAGCAGGTTTCACCTATCATCAAGTGCCGGGTACAAGGAAACAACAACAGAAGGAATGGCTATCAGCAGAAACCACGCAGAACATCAAGACATGACAAAAGAAAAAGGAAGCAGTGAACAAATGGCCACGCAAAAAACCAGTCCCAGTGTCCGCACAGGCAGAGTAGATGTATACCCATGAAAAGAGAGGTGACAAAAAAAAAAAAAAAAAAACCATCATTGAGAGTTTGGCAGCAGAAGCAGAGGAAACTACAGTCTGTGGAAACATGAAAAAGCTATAAAACATGACCAGAGCCCTGACAGGAAATAATGCTAAACCAGAGAGGCCATTCAAGGATAGATACAGACAGATCTTTACACCAACTGAGCAGCAGTAAGCCAGTCGGATATAGCATGAAACATGATACTGAAATGAATGAATAAAATGACCTTAAAAACAATACCATTGACATGGCTCAGCACATGACATAATCGAATTCCCCTCTCCAAACATATAGCTTCCTCTATGGGATACACACACACACACACACACACACACACACACACACACACACACACACACACACACACACACACACACTTGCGATCAATAAAGCAGAGATTTGTAGTAGGTGGTGTTTTTCTGAAGGTTGGCTGTCTCTATTAGTTACCCTTAATATGCATCACATTTTCAAAAACCTTGCCTTTTTATCTTACTTTAAAAGAAGCCACAGGCTACCAGGAAATGCTCCTTGCTGATAAATTCATGCCTGTTTTCATTTTGTTTATTGTTTCATGTGCTTGTTAAGATCTGTTTTATGTGATAATAAAAAACAAAAGTAAACTGAAAAGTGCAAAAACTCAAAACTCTTTCTGACTTTTTTTGTCCTTATACTAAATTTTAGCATTTACTGTAATTGTGCATGAATTTGACATGAAATGCTGAATTTACTTTATGTCTTTTTACTTTTTGTCTCTTAAAATATTTTGTCAGTTTTCTCATAGTTGCAACATGCCATATCTCTGCTTTTATCGACACAGTACGCATGAATAAAACAATAAGCATCTTACTGCTTTTCAGACTTCAAGAGGAAGTTGGTACAATTTGTTGCCAAGGCAGCTTTAAGGCTGTCTTACCATTGTTGGTCTGAATATAGAAGGGACTTCACCCCCCCTAATTAAAAGACAATACATGGAATTGGGATACAGATGTACATGATCTGACATCAAATCTTTGTCTTAGCGAGAGATCAGATAGGTACAATAGAACCTAAGGTCAAGGTTTAACCCACAATCGGTTTCACTTTTTCCTATGAATGGAAAACAGAAGGGATCAGTGCACGCAAAATACACATCAAACCAGGAAGTGGAAGGTGCTACTTAACTGAGGGATTTACAGTTCAGGGACAAAAGGAAAAATCCAATAACTCCTCTGGTGCCATTACTTATTACAGTAGTTTCTATCAAAGACTTGACGAAGTTAAAAACACAATTATATTTTGTGTTTCTCGGGCTGCTTTTTGAAAGCAGGTGGGTTAAAATACATTCAAATTTTACTCTATTTTTTTTTACTCCTTTTTAAAGGAACCTGATCCAAAGCAAACAAACTCAACAGACAAAAGAATGCTATCTGCTATCTAAAGGATGAACTGGATGGAGACACTCAGAAATGTCAGCCAGGATGCAGATTAAACTTAGCAGGCTGTTGATGTTTGGACAGGGCTGTGGTTTCCCCTTTGGACATACTAATGTGACATTGTGTCAGTCACAGTTGAAACATCTACAATGACTATGATTTATGGTAATGTATGAGGAGGACTGACTGTCAAAGAACACTGAGGCTGACCACAGATGAACCTTTCTGTCTTTAATTTGTAACACGTGGTAAAAAGAATAAAAAAAACAAAACAATATTTTTAGCATTACCATAGAGAATGAGAGGTTTAAGAGGGTTATATTTTGTATGATTTACATGAGGATGTGTCTTTAATTATGTCTATACTAGATGTGATAAAATCAGCTTTTGTCTGCATGACTCCACTCACTTCTTCCTACCTATGCAAAGACATTTCTGCCTGCTGGGAAATGAGAAAGCACTCCTCTTTCCCTTCCCATGCCCACCAGCTTCGCCAAGAAATCCTGTCTCAGTGAGAGCCACTGGTGATGGACGGCGAGGTCTTTGATGTAGTAAAAACCAGCACCTAGAACAATGTGGGGGAACGCCGGGCACCCAGCGTGCTGGATAATGTCCGATGCTGTCTACCGTTTTCTGGGTAATGATCAATGACACTATTGTGAGTAAAAGCTCCTGGGTAAGGAAGAGAGTCGCATTAGGGATCCAGGTTCCTCTGAGTGGCCTTCTGGTCAGAGGAACTGTCCTTGAACCACATGGGGAAAGTGGCAGCAGCATCTGTGTTAACAGGCGCTTGATGTGCTCAAGTGGCTTTAAACAAGGCACCACATCCCAACCAGTTCCTGACCTGACGTAAATGCAAACATAATCCCCCTATAGGGATTAATAACATGTTACAGTGGGCTCTTATTTACTGCGATTCCATTGTGTTTTTTGACCGTAAAACTGCTCACGTGTGCCTTGCTGTCGCCCTGCTCAAAGTGCTTAACATCCGGCGGAAGTTTTAATTTGCCATATTTCTGCAAAATGAGTGCATGCAGCAAAATGAAGATGTAGATGCACTGTGATGAAGTTGCAAGAGTGGTTTGAGAAGCTTTGGGTTTTTCTATAATTTTTTTCTGTGAATGAGGAAACCTTTTATATCCTTTTAGCATCTCTGAGTAAGGTCATGGTCACTACATTAATAGAAATGATGAAAAATGTATCTCAAAAAGAGAAAGATAGTCTAGATCGCTCTCAGTAGTATAAGCTAAGTCATTTTTGTCCTTATAACTGTTATGCAACCTTTGCAGGAAAAAAAAAATCATGTCCTCTGTGCACTCCTCCCAAAACCACAGACAGACAATTAAATCACATTGCAAGCATTTCCTAGATGCCTGAGTGTCAGTGTTAAACCTTACATACAAAGCATTGTGTGCACAGTGGTGGAAATCAGTGAGGGCTGATAATCAGTGGGAGGTCGACTGGGAACTGAAGCAGGAGTGCATCAGTGGCAACGGGGCATGTGTTGGCGCCAAAGATACAGGATCTTCTCACACAGTGCTGCTCCCCAAGGTGCAAAAAGGACTCTCCTGTCTATTCTGTAGTAGCCACTGCCTTATCAAGGGAAGGAAATAATCTGGGAGCTGCTTCCCTGCATTGTGTTATTGTTCCCCCTAGTGAAAGGAGGCTGCAGTAGTCAGCAGGAGTAGGAAAATGCTCAGGGGCTGCTTCAGGCAAGTTTATTTGTGCTTTTGAGGAATATCAGTTGTTTTCACTCATAGGAAACAAACAGAGGAACCTGTGAGATTGTGTAATAGTAAAGTAGCTGATGTGGAAGTATAAACTATAGGTGAAAATATAACTTATAAGCCTTATTGGTAAAAGAGGAAATTGTGAATGCACATAGCAGCTCTCTCCCTGAAGAAGAAATGTGTGGGTAGGAACCCTTTCACATGAATCCTCCTAAATGCTCCTTGAAACAGAGTTGCCACATTTGGTGCTCCAAAAAAAAAATCCCTGGGTGAGCTTTTATCCTCCTTTATAAGTGACTGTCCCTCCACCTGAAATCCATTTAACAGCTGAGTTGTGTAGCTGCATAGCAAGAGGCCTGTTCTTTCACTTCCTCTGGCGAACAGTAGTGCCAAAAAACACACTCTGCCAGCTTGGTAGAGGAACAGAGGAGGTTCTTTTCTCCATTTCTTGGACAGATAACTGCACGGGAGGCATGTCACAACATTGACACTTTCAACCACCACTTATCGGCAAAGCGACTCAATGCATCTTTAAAAACAAGTGCAAGAGCGGATAAATGATTCAATATCTAAACTTGCACAGTAATGCTCTGAGCATGAGCACCACACTTTGCAAAGATCTTAGGAGGGTTGTTAAAAGGCTGAATGGCGAAAGCTGTATTAGTGTTCTCTGCTTAATGACATCCTGGGCTGCCTTGGCTGCTCACCAAGGCCTCATTCCATTACAGACTTACAACCTAACCAACACTCCCCTCTAAACCCTCTGGTTTATTCAAATTTGATCAATCAGCCACGAGACCTTCAAGGGACACCTCTCTTGGGAATGGTGCAAGTTATCAGAGCTATCTGTGGGAAGACTTAAAACCTTCCTCCTACCCTTAGATTGTCAAATTATTGGTGCTTCAAACACTCTCAAACAAGCTGCTTGTTTAAACAGAGCCTTAGCAACCATAACTAGGATTAAACATGTTCATCTGCTCTAACATAAGTTAACATATGTTAAGCATGCTGGTTTATAGCCTCACTACCTACAGCAGCAACCGACAGCTTACATTAGAAAAACACCTGTTTGGGGCTGGAACGTCTCCCATGTTAGAGCATAGCATGTATCAGTAATTAGAGTAACAACAGCTACTTTGTCCTGTTGTTTGAGGAAGTTTACACTTGAGCCAAACCTCTGTTAGCCTATATAGCATTATGTTTGCCAGACTCATGCTCATCCTCAAATCCTTTTCTCTAGTAAAGGTGAAGCATACTGTGTTGCTTGTAAGCAATCAAACAGCCTCTGGGTTGCAATACAAGAATGCTGCTGGTTTACTTCCATGTCTTCAACATTGACATTTAGCTTGAAACATGAAGCTTTAGCCTTGAGCCTTTTAACATTATATCATGTGTGAATTATTTACAGGGTCCTCATTATATACCAAATCATCTGGAAACATTAAAAGTCAATTAGAGACTGAGGAGTCTTCCAATTCATCCAGTTTGAGCGTCAGTAATATTTTATGCTATCTATAGCGACAACTGATAGCCAACATAAATATAGCCACAGTCCTCTCTGGGCTTAATGGGGTTACAGGGGTGCAGTTGTCAAGCCATTACTTTGAATGTCACATCATCTGATGCAGATCCTCCCCCTCAGATGTAAAGCCTCTCATGTAATCATAGCGCTAATTTGGCAAATGATACGTGCTAATTTCAAGTTGTAGAGAACAAGGTTACAAAACTGCAATTGGCATGGACATAAAATACTCTGACTGCTTTATTCCACCTTTAGCTCTTTGAATGAGAGCAGGTCAGAATATAAATATCACAAAGTGTAATTACGAAATCCCTGGTATTTGAAAAGGTCAGCTCTACTTTTTTATTGAAACCACTGATGGGATGCCAGCTCTTTCTCTTGAGCCACAGCAATGAAAGGACTTGTGACCACTTTTTTTATGCAGTCTCCTACCAATCTCCCCATAGAGATGAATAAAAGCTATTGAGGCAACTTGGGTGTAAGGCCCCTTAGTTGAAAAGGGATCAAATGTGCGAGCAGAAGGCTGTTTCAGACCTATATGTTAATGAGAGAGCACTGCCAAGAGGCTGTTGCTGCAGCAGCTCAGACTCAGGATGTGAGATTGAAGCCAAAATCCAGCGCAAAAACATTTGTCACTCAGCTCCAAGAAAAGGCAACTACGTGTTTTCAGTCCATTCCTGGATTGCAATTTCACACGTCATTAATGGATACAGCACAGCAGAAATAAATGTAAAAAATAAAAAGTCCTATTAGTCACCACACATAAGGGGTTTCGAAATACATTGTAATTTCCTTGTCTTATTTCGTTGACAAGTCACCATATGAAACGTCACCAAGAAGAAAGCAGAGTGAATCATTCTTACTCGAAATAAGCACAGTGGACTCCATTTACTGTATGTACACAGAATAAAATAGACTGCTTTGATTAGAGCAACATCTCAGTCTGTCAGTTCAGGGGATTGGGGGCTCGCTTTACTTCCTGTTACACAAAAGGTCTCTAAGCAGCAGATTGGGAAAAAATGGCACGAAATGGCAAAATCTGAATCCTGAACTTTCCTGATAAATCATGCACCGGCGATGCAGATGTGTGCATGTATGTGCAGTGGTGACAGGTTTTCTTAAACATGTCCTTTTCCGCGGAACATTTTGTACAATGGGTTAAAGCAGAACAGAGCATGTTGTCTTCAAATCCCAGCCTGTCAGGCATGGGGCCAGTCATTGTGACGGCCTTTCAAGTTCAAAACATATCTTCCAGACTGGACTGATTGGCTTGTTTTCGCTTGCAAAGTTTGTGGGCAGCTTGTGAGCTCCATCCACGAGCATGCACGCGTATTTTGTCATTTGACTGATAAGGTTTTATTCCTGTGCAAAAACAACAAATTGTTCTTAGCCATTTTCTTCAAGAAAAAAAAAAAAAACAAAACTTATTCAGCCAAATCCAAATTGCTAAATGATATCACTAAATCCATCAAAAACGTAGTGAGGATTTGAATGCTGAGCACATTTAAGTCTGTAAAACAGAAAGATTCTGTCAAACATTCTCCCACAAACTATAGGCCTTAGGTGGAACTGATCTCATTCTTTTGTATCCAGGCAACAGATAAAACATTATCATGTTTTCTTACACAACACAATTGGACCATGCTAACCACAACAGCCCAAAAACAAACCATTCACATCAGATAATATGGCACTTTTCACACAGAGGAGCTGATCTCTACCCATAGTGCACTTGTCTGGATTATTCTGCTTCACAAGAATGCACAAACAACTCGGAATTGTGAGTAACCAGACCAACTCGGCGTGAGTAATCGTGACAAAAATAATCTGTTCACAGTGCCAACTACGAATGAATTGGAATTAGCTATGATAGACTAATCTAATAACGACAAGACATGAGGAGCGGACAGCTCTGAGCCCCTTTTATCTACTTCCATCAAGTTAAGTGCGTTAAACTGCTGCTCAGAGATGCTGTCAATGAGTCCACACCCCTCCTTGTCTCCATTGCTGTCTCCTTCTCTGTTCCCACCCCAAGCTTAAAAGAAACACACACACACACACACACACACACACACACACACACACACACACACACACACACACACACACACATACGAGAGCGAGGATAGCCAACATTTTGCTTTCCTTTAACTACCCCTTTTTTGTGCCTGACTGAAATAAGTCCTTCGTGAAATTACAGTACAGTTCGGATTTGGCTACAATTTTCTCATGATGAAGATTATTTGGGGAAAGTAAAATGGGAGGACAGGAAACAGCACTATTGACAAAGTAGTTGCACAAATATTAGGATAACACTCTGCTGAACTCAAAATAAGGAAGGTATGGGCTGCATGTTATTACAACTCAGTATCCTGCCATTGTAGGATGGGATGGGATGGGAAAAGGCACAGTTGAAATCACAAATCAGGATTTAAATATTCAATAATAGTTATTCCTAGACATAAATGACAGAGAAACTGGGGTTTGTGAACCTTGATAAACCTGTGATCATCTGAGGGGAGGAATTCATCCTTGTAGATCCAAGCTTGACCCCCCCCCAGCATCAGCTTTGATGATGTGCACAGTCATTAAGTGTAAATATATACCTTTGCATACAACTATGACATTCAGAAGAGCCTTTATAGGTCACCTCGGAGGTCGGGAGGTCCATACAGAGACCACTTTATCTATACTGGCATCAGGGCATACCTTGCATTCACCATAGGCCCATCAGGCCACACACGAAGTTCACCTTAATGGAATTTTTTTTTTTTGTCAGAGTGAAGATATTGCATTGCATGAATGCTGTTTATTATTTATCAGTGTATAAAGTGAAATGGAAAAGCTCAGTCATCACCCCCTTGTTATCTTTGGTCTATGATAAGCTTGTATGATGCATTCATGCAGAGGCCAGGTTCGGTTTTTTAAAAGAGAAAGAAACAATGAGAATGTTCTGGTAGATCTCCACTGCTGAGGTGTGCTTGTTTTTTTGTTTTTTTTCTAATGACGAGGTTGTTAACATGTCTGTGACAGCTGACGACGAAAATACACAAAAATGAAGCAGCCGACACATTCCATTCATTTTTATCAAGTGCTGATAACAAATAGGCCACTCTAGATCCTAGACAGTTCAAGAGAAAATGATTACATAAGTGAAATTAAAATCACAAGTTTGCAGAAAATGTCCTGGATAAGATTCATTGTGACAAATGACAGAGGTTTTCTGTATTTACAATGTTGTTAAAGCTCAGTGAACCTCCTTAATTCCAAACATTGTTGGGTATGGTCTATCAAACATGGCTTGATAGGTCTTGTGGGAGTATCGGTCCACGCACACACACACACACACTAATGAAACAAGTCTATGTTGGTTAGTCATGCCTCCAAAGATGCCTTCATGGGGTCAAAGACAACATTTATTTTTCCAGCTCTGAATATCTGTCTACCTGACAAAACCTGTCTTGGTTCATTTATATCTGGTGGTATGGATTTCTTAGGTTGACTTGTTGATACTTATATTTCCCAAACTTTTAGTGGACATCATCATCTGCTAATGCAAGAGATGGGAGAAGCTGTACACTGTGCTTGATTGCTATCCTGTGGGAGTTGTTGTGTGCTGTGTATTCTGACCTGACTTTCATCTCCGTCTGCCCACACATCTGCCCTTGGACTGGTTAGAGAAAAAGCAAAGCAAGTCATATTAGTAGGGAATGGCGTGTAGAATACTCTTTTGATCATTTATTTATTTATTTATTTATCTATTTATTTTTCGCAGCCCGGCGGAAATGTACAGTTCCTTGACCTTCTGAAATGGCGCACTGGGGAATAAGCAGGAGTGATTTGGCCCCCCTCCGGACCAGATGGTGTACCCATTGGAGTTCATGGAGGCATTTATAGCTACTAGGTGGGGTTTGGCGTGCGACCGAGGTAGGAGACTGTTGGGATACAATACTGCCGAAGTCACATGCAGTACTCACTCCACGTGACACAGGTCAGATTGACTCCCATCACCACTGAAATCAACATAATGCGCCAAACAACTTCCCCTGACTAGATCTCATTGTTTACTGTGGTGCAAAAACTTTAAATAGCAGACTGCTTCAACTTCCTCTGCATTATACTTTGTGACTGCTTCTGACTTCATAACATGTCCATGGATATTTCCCAACAGACTTTTTTTTTTTTTTTTTTACATAGCAATCGCATGACTCCTTGATTTGCATCTGAATTCCACTCATTCCAGATGCATTGTAAAGTACAAAATATGCACTATGTCCCTGCAACATGAGATAAAGGGACAGCACCTAAAACTCTGGGTCATTGCTCTAAATATCATCTCCTAACCTCACCATTGCCCTCTGCTGAACACTAAATGAGAAGTTTGGGCTGTTTCAAGCATTTTTAGCTCCATAGGAAACAGAAGCACTCTTTGTTTGCAGCAACCACATCAAATCTCTTTTCATTCAGACAGGCAGACAATATGTTACCTCTCACATATACTACTGCTATTTTATCTCTGGCAGAAACACTTCAGGAAACAACAATATATATATATATATATATATATATATATATATAAAACCTCTTCAACCATTCATTTTTTTTTTAAGTGGCTTAAATTTCACATACTGAAATTTAATTTCTGGTTTAAGGTCCTATGCATTATTTAAATGGAATGAACTGCAACTGACCTCAAACTATAAGAGTCTTACATTTCCCTGGGAGATTTTAAATCTCTGTTATTTAATGTATCTTATGACTATTGTAAATGTTTTTGCAAATTCTTTGTCTCTTAGTTTCTTGTAGTGTGTAGTTCTGTTGTCTCTTGTGACTGCCTCTTGTTGTCAGGTCTCTCTTGGAAAAGAGATTTTAATGACATTGAGACTGCCTGATTAAATAAAGATTAGATAAAATTAAAAAAAAAATCTAAATTGGGGTGTTAAGTTTAAAAGTTAGCTTATGTAACTTTTGAAAGAAAAAAATAACATTCCTCTTCTTTACTAATGCAAAGTTGAATTCACAAGCAGTCAGGCTGCTAAGACAAGGCACACTAAGAGCACTGCTGCGGGATGTGGGTAAATTGTTAATGAATGCAGTTCGGTGATGAGCTGATGTTGCAATACATCAACCACATCCACTACCCATCTAGTTTATGGAGCAAATGTTAGTGACACCATGGGCAGCTCGTCTGTAATAAAATGCCAATTCAGTATCTATTTTGAAATGTGTGTCCATTTGAATGATGAAGAAAAGCCACAGTCATAATTTAATTATAAAGAAAATGTGTGTGACAATGTATCAAGACAACCTACCCAGCATTCAAAGCCCTAGTGTTTCTAATACACAAAGGCAAGCATGCCTGTCAAAAATGTCCCTATCTCACCCTTTGGTGATATTTTGACTTATTCACCTCAATCACATCGGGGACACAGTAGATTAAGCCTAACCAGTTTAAATATAACTGATGTTATTTATACTATGTTGCTCCAAAATAATATGATAAATAAACAGCCCAACAGAGGAAAAACTGATTATCTCATCACGCATCTCTGCACTGCTCTCAATTTGAGTTTATTTCACTGCCACAAGCTGAGTTGAATCATTCCAACGGTATCGCTTTTGTATGGGCTCACAGTGAAATTGATTTCACTTGACTTCAGTCCGTCTGCAGAGATTCTGAGTGACTGGGCTTCCGAGTCACTGGGAGTTGTAATGAGACAGAAGTCTGCCTGAAAGCTGGAAACAGAGGAACACAAAACAAATAACTAAAGCAGTCAGATCAGTGAAGGAGACAAAATGTCTTTCTCCCTGCTGATGTTTTGATTATAAAGCTTTCTTTTGTAGATGCACAGTATCGCAGTTCACTAATTATTCAAATGCGGTGGCAAAGTCCCGCATGTTTCTGTTCACTAGTAACACAGCCACAGACAGAAAATTATATTTAGGAGTCATGCTTCATCTAATGCCTTCTTATATAAAATAGAAGACTGTTGTTTTAATATGGTGTAGCTTTTTTTTTTTTTTTTTAAATAAAAACCCCATTTCATTATATAAGACATGAAATTCATGCTTGACATATTAAAGTTGTTTAGTTTTTGCATAATTTTTCTTCACTATGAGAGCTATCTAATTAAAAACGATTAAATACCAAAAAAAAAAAAAACATCTAAATAAAACCATTAGGAAAAGTTATACATACACTATTAGTAAAAGGACCATCACCTGGGAAAAGAGGTTTCTAATTCGATCTGAAAGCAAGATCAGATTATTTGACTACAGACATGAAATGTGAACATGCATGTGTGATGAATATGTAACATGACTTAGAGCCTGTGTTGTTGCCTTTCATTGAGACCAGTGTCCAGCAGAGGGCAATAATGGATCAACTTTTTATTTTTAATAGCCCTCACTCACAGCGTTCAAATTGTAGCTCATACACTTTGCATGATTTTTACACAAATATTTTTTAGTTATATGTTGAACAGTTTGCTGTAGTCTTGTTATTTGATCACTGTTGCATGTCTCTGTGTGTAATATCTGCCTCCTGCTTTACTGTGTCTGTTTACTTCTCTTGCCTCCTGGCTGCTGCAAGACCCCCCACCTCCCTCAGTTCCCATCTCCTTCTGGACTTCAGCATGACTTAAAATCAGTTTTTAATTGACTTGCCACTTTGAAATAGAGGTTAGATTACATTTACCCTCCTCTTGGGAATGCACAGTTCAGAAAATTAGTTTTTTTAGAACTCGGCATGAAAACATGTGTGAGAGCGGATCTTCAGAAAATGCACAGGTACTTCTATTAATCCAAATCCTCTCAAGAATTCATTTGAACTTTAGTCGAAGGATTTATTTGAGGCTTGGATGGGGAGGGGGGGGGCTCCTACCCTCCATGCAAATGAAATATGCCTTTGCACATACAGTACAGTCAGCTGGATCATTCATATCAGGCTCCACCATCTGTACAACCCCACTATGACCTCCCCACACCCTGCAGAGGCAGGAGAGCGAAAAAAAAATTCCAGTCTATAGATCTGTGAAAAGTATATGAATATCCACGTGAGGCAGTTTGCCTCTCTCACTCTTCGGCTATTCAGTCTGCCTTTCAAAATGGAAATGATGCAAAACATTTCACAAGTCATGATGCTTCAGCTTTTAATATGGGCCTAAAATATTTCCCATGAAAATAATGTTTATTCAGCAGGCTGTCTGAGATCAGAGGTGTTACTGCGACATGCTGGGTGAACTCAGCAACACTGTGTGTGCCGACAACTACAAAAGGATATAATATAAATATTGTGAAAATGAAGAACTCATAAACTGCCATCACTGTGTGTGCACTGCTGGATGTTGGTGCATGAGTCTGTGAGTGTGTTTGGAGTGTGAATAGTCGGTCATTTTCTAATAAAAAACAAACAATTCACTCAACTTGTGGATTTCCAGCAAATCCAAGCAAGCCTATAAAAGTGTCCTAATGCCGGCATCGTGGCTATATATACATATATAACAATACATATATATATATATATATATATATATATATATATATGTATTGTTGTTTTTAACGTTCCCTTGCTCCAAAAGGCTAAAAGAGGTTAATCACTGGATGTTTGGTGTTTGTAATGTGATGTGATGAAGAGGCAGGATTACAGTATCAGAGATCTGTGCCCTAACACTGTTTAACCCCCCCC